>NW_007247222.1:180710-210394 GCF_000164805.1 Carlito syrichta | reverse complement strand
TCTCCCCAGGAAGAGGATTCCTGTCGTTTTCATCTTTTCTTTTTCGCCACTTCCCGATTCTCCCGTCTCAAGCCCTGACTCTTTCCTGGAGCTGGACTCCAGCACTGAGGCCTCACTAGAAGCTGACCAGATGCTGCTACCATACAGAACGAGGAACCAAATATACATTTTTTCTTATAAATTACCCAGCTTCTTGTATATCTTTATGACAACACAAAACAGAATAATACATCAAGAAAGCTATGATTCAAATGCAGGTACCTCACCTTAGCTCCATCTCCTATCCACAATAAAAATAGAGTCAGTTTCCTTTTTTTATTTCCTTTAATCATTTGAACCTGTTTAGATGCCTGCCCTATTCTCTCCAGAAATCTTTATTAATTGAATAATAAATGTTTTTACATTCTCATGGTATAATATGTTATCATTATATAATCTCAACTTTCAAACTAAACTTGATATTAGGTGACCACAACACACACACACACACACACACACACACACACACACACACACACACACACACACACAATTTAATAATCTACAATTTGGAAAGCTGAAAGAGAGAGATTTTAATTGTAAGATAGTTTGAGAAAGCCTGTGTTATTTCAACTAATCAGGTTTACCTGCTACGTTCCTCTCAGGATTGCCCCTAAGATGCAGACTCATTTTATAATACATTTTCTTCAAGTACATCCAATTTTTGACACTGGATAAATTTTCTCTCTAAAATGACTAACAACCTCATTGATCTTTGGGGAGGTAATATGAGTTTCTAGTGGTAATTAATTTTAGCCTAAACAATTGTTGAAGCTTCATCTACACTTGTATTACCAGATTGCTTTGGAAAAATAACATGTGGTATTTAAAAACTGTCACATACTTACATATGCTTTTCTAATCAAAGGCCTACAGTTTATCTGTAGCAAGCATGCTCCCAAGGCAGAAATAGATTACACCCAGGTTTGCCATTTCATTTCTTCTGAACTTTAAGCAGAGATTCTAGAAGTGTTGCATAAATGATAGTTCTTGAAGACTACTTGATACTAGCTTCTTGAAATAGCAAAATATATAAATGTACAAACTGTATATGTCAGTGTAATGAAAACAGCAGGGACCAAGGTTGACATGGATATCTTGCCTCCCTCTTTCCCCTCCACTAAATTGTTAGGTTTAAGGATAATTATTTAACTTTTTTATAAGAGGATCTGTGAAGATGGTCACTGTGGAGCAGCAGATTTACGCTGCTCTCACCTAGCAAGAGTAGGGATACTGTCACCATTAGATGGAGATATCCTGATATCTTTTGGACAGGTTAAACATATTGCATCCAGCAAAGGTCTCTCAGAGTATGGAGTCCAGAAAGCAATGGCTGGCATGGAACTTTGAGCTCCTCATCCCCCGCCCTATGCCAGGCACACAAAGAAATGGAATAGCTGTTCAGAGAAGAAGAGTGGTGAGTAATTTATAAGACACTTTGAATTGGTTCATGCCCTCCCAACAGTGTGAAAAATGTCAATATCACATGTGAGGAGGCCTGGTTAGGATGCAGCAGTGGGCACCAGAGCCCAGGTGGAACAGGGAGTGAGACCTGCACAGAGAAGGCCTGCCTGTGGGAAAAATCTGACTGACACACCTGCCACCAACCAGTGCCTCTCTGCAGGGCAGGGCAGAGGGTGGGGATCAATCCGCCATTAAAGGAGGCATCCTAAACATGTTTGGAAGATTGAAACTCTTTGCACCTAGAGGGAGGCAGCTTTTCTTAAGCACACAGAGACCAAAAAGGCAGGCATGGGCATCTGGGCACCCCATCCCCACTGAGAGCTAGATGCGAACAGGAGCTGGAATCTTGCTGGATGAGGAAAGGACAAGTGATTCCGGGATGCACTGGGTTGGTTCACCCCTCTCTCAGTCATTGAGATCCACCAGCTACATGCAGAAGAGGTTGAAAACTGACATGACTAGTTTACCAGCAGGAGAGAAAATCTGCATTAACAAGAACCTGCCACAGGGTAGAGCTCCTCTGTCTCTCACTGAGTAAAGACTGGGCCTGACACAATGAGGAAGAATCAATGAAGAAAAGCAAGCAACCCTCAAGTGTTAATAAGACAGCACACAAAAAAGTAGCCATCAGAGCACAAACAATGGAAACCCCTACAGCAACCTGCCCCAGTTGACAACCAAAGAAATCAGAAAATGGATGGCACAAATGAATAGCAACCAAGATGTTTAATCAAAGAAATCCTACAGGGAGTAAAAGCAGAGTTGGCCAGTTTCAAAAAAGACTATTCTGAAATAATGGAAATAAGGGTTCTATCTTCAAAATAACTAACAAAGTAAGAAGTATTGAGAACAGGTTTAACTAAGCAAAGGAGAGAATATCGAATACTGAAGATTAAAATATGGAATTAACATAGTCCATTAAACAGCATAGGAAAAAAAACCTCAAAAAGAAGGTTCACAGCTTCTGAGAGTTGCAGGACTATGTAAAAAAGCCAAAACTATGCCTTAATGTTATTCCTGAGACAGAAAAAGAAAATGAGGAACATCATGGAACAAATTCTTCATGAGGTCTTTTAAGAGAACGTCCCCCGTCTTGCTAGAGAGATGACCGTTCAAGTGCAAGGTATTCAGAGAACTCTTGCAAAAATTATATGAGAAGACTATCCCCAAGACACATAGTAATAACTGCCAAAAAAGAAGAATGAAAGAAAAAAATTCTAAAGGCAGCAAGAGAGAAAAGTCAGACTATCTACCAGGGAAATCCCATCAGAATCACTCCAAATTTATCCGCAGAAACACTACAAGACAGAAGGGTTTGGAGTCTAATTTTTAATGTTCATAAAGATGAGAAATTCCAACCAAGAGTTTCCTGCCCAACCAAGCTAAGCTTCATCAATAACGGAAAATTAAAATTCTTCCCAGACATCCAAACCCTAAGGGCTGTCTCCAGACCAGGCCTTCTGGATTAAAGCAGCTTAAGAAGGTGTTTAACACCTTCTTTAAAAAAAGAACAGCCATGCACACCACAAAGTACAGGCAAATACACTTAACAGGGCATATAGAACACCCTCAAAATTGAAAACAGACATATATATAAGTGCAAAAGTTAAAAGGAAATAAAGCAGCCCCCTAAGAGCCCTATGACCAGGATAAACTCGCACATATTAATAATCAACTTGAACATGAATGGACTAAATGTACCACTGAAGAGACATAGACTGGCAAACTAGATTTTTTTAAAAATGATCCAACAATCTGCTGCTTCTAGAAAACTCGTCTCACTACAAAAAAACACCCATAGACTCAAGGATAGAGACTAGAAAATGAACTTTCAGGTGAACAGAAAGCAGAAGATAGCAAGCATAGCCATTCTAATATCAGACACAGCAGTCTTTAAGCAATCAAAAGCTAAAAAGGACACAGAAGAAACCACAAAATGATAAGAGACTCAACCCACCAGAAAGAACTATCCATCCTAAACAGACATGCACCCAATACAGGAACATCAGATTTTATAAAACAACTACTAAGTAAACTAAGAGAAGACATGGACTTTCACACAATCATAGCTGGAGACCCAAATACCCCATTAACAGCTTTAGATGGATCACTGAGGCCAAAATCAAAAAGAAGGAGATCCAGAACCTCAACTCGACACTCAATCAAATTGACTTAACAGACATCTACAGAACACATCACTCAATAACTACAGAGTATACATTCTACTCATCAGCACATGGAACATAATCCAACATCAATCACATTCTCAGACATAAATCAAGCATGAGTAAATTTCAAAAGATTGAAAATACCATGTATCTTCTCAGCTCACAGTGGAATAAAAATAAATATAGTCACCACATTCCACATAAAACATACAAAGAGATGGACAGTAAACAGCATGATGTTGAGTGATTTCTGAGTCAACATGAAAATCAAGACAGAAGTAAAAAGTTTCCTGGAAACAAACAAAAACAAAGACACATCAGAATCTCTGGGGTATCATGAAAACAGTGTCAAGATGAAAATATATAGCATTGCATGCACATCCCAAGAAAACAGGAAGGCCACAAGTAAACAGCTTAATGTCACACCTAAAGGAACTGGAAAAGCCAGATCACCAAAATCCTAACTACAGCAGAAGAATTCAGATCACCAAGATAAAAATCCCAATTACAAGATATAGAGGCAAAAATATCATAGAAAAGATCAACAAGACAAAATACTAGTTCTTTGAAAGGATAAATAAGATTGATGGACCACTGGCCAAATTGACTAAAAGAAAGAGAAAGTCCAAATAAATACGATTAGAAATGCAAAAGGTAAAGTCACAACTGACTCTGAAGAAATTCAAAAGATTATCAGATTTTACTATGCACATCTGTATGCAAATAAACTTTAAAACCTAAAGGAAATGGAGGACTTTCTGACATCACACAACCTCCCAAGGTTGAAACAAGAAGAAATTGAAGCTCTAAACAGAACAATAGCAAACCAAGTAATCAAATCAGTCATAAGAAATTTCCCTACCAGAAAAATCCAGACAAGATAGCTTCCCAGCTGAATTCTACATGGCGTACAAGGAGAAACTACTAACAATCTTATTGAAAATATTGTAGGCAATTGAAAATGATGGAATTCTCCCCAAATCATTCTATGAAGATACCATCTTACTGATTCACAAACCTGGCAAAGACCCAACAAAGAAAGAAAACTACAGACCAATATCCTTGATGAACACAGATGCAAAAATTCTCAAGATTTGAGCAAATTGGATCTGACAACACATCTCAAGAATCATCCACCATGACCAGATAGGCTTCATTCCTGAGATTTAGGGGTGGTTCAACATTCATAAGACCATAAACATAACTCAGCAAATTAACATATGTAAAACCAAGAACCACATGATTATATCATTATATGCAGAAAAAGCATTTCACAATATTCAGCATCCCTACTTGTTAAAAACTCTCGAGCACCTATTCATAGAAAGAATATTCCTCAAAACAGTAAGAGTCATCTATTGTGGGGAGCAGATGAGAAGTGGGAAGTGGCTGAGCACTGTTTGGACAGCAGACCTTGAGCAAAGGCAAGGCCCCAAGTGAAGATAAGTTCCCATCTGGTTGCTCCGCACCCTAGCCGAAGAGCAAGGGATGCAACCTGCTATACAGAACGGCGTCTCAGAGCCCACACATCTGGGTGCAAATAGTGCAGATAAAGCCTTGAAAACAACAAGATAACCGCAGAACAGCTTGCCATGTAGGAGCAACAAATTTCTGTTACAGCTCCCTTATAAACCTTGAACCCCACCCAATTTCCTTTGTACTTGATTATAAAATAAACATGCTGAGCTAGTTTGGGGCCACTTCTCCTCCACCAGAGGAAAGTGTCCCACGTGGGCCCAGCTTTTCTTTATGTCTTTGCATCTTGTATCTTTCTTAATCTCTCACTGCTCTCTCTCGAGACCCCCAAGGTACCGCATGGGCTGCGGCAATCTATAATATACCCATGGCAAACATTCTATTAGATGAGCAGAAGTTGGAGAATTCCCTCTAAGAAGAGAACAAGATAAGAATGCCCACTCTCACCTCTTCTGTTCAGCATAGTGCTAGAAGTCCTAGCTAGAGCAATCAGGCAAGATAAGGAAATCCTAGGTATCAAAATAAGAAAAGAAGAACTTAAGCTATCCCTCTTTGTGGACAATATGATCTTATACCTTGAAAACCCAAGGGAGTTCATCAAAAGCCCCCCTTGCACCAATGAATAACTTTGGTAAAGTCTTAGGGTGCAAAAATCAATGTGCAAATGACAGCAGCATTTCCATATGCTAGCAACAAGAAGGCAGAGAACCAAATAAAAACCATAGTCCCATTCATAATAGCCACACACACACAAGTTAACTACCTTGTCAACCACTTTACCAGAGATGTAAAAGACGATTTACATCAAGCACTACAAAACACTGATCAAAGTAATCAAGGGATGTGACACAAACAAATGAAAGAACATTTCTTGCTCATTGATTATAAGAATCAATATTGTCAAGATGTCCATCCTACCCAAGGCAAGATACAGAATCAATGCAATACCCATCAAATTATCAACATCATTTATCTCAGACATGGAAACAATACAGAAATTCATATGGAAACAAAAAAGAGCATGGATATCCAAAACAATCCTCAACAAAAGAAACAAAGCAGGAGATATCATACTTCCAAACTTTAAATTATATTATAAGGCTACAGTAACTAAAATAGCCTGATATTGATACAAGAATAGGCCCATAGACCAGTGAAACAGGTCAGAAATTCCAGAAGCAAAAGCATGGTCTCTCAGCAACTCTTCAACAAAGCCACCAATAACAAACACTAGGGAAAGAAAACCGTATTTAACAAATGGTGCAGGAAAACTGACTGACCACATACAGAAAAACCAAAATGGATCCCTACCTATCACCATATACAAAAATCAAACTCAAAATGTATTAAAGACCTAAACATAAAACCTCAAACTATAGGAACCCTAGAAGAAAACATAGGAAACACTGCTATTCACATTGGAATAGCTAATGAATTATTGACCAAATCCAGAAAAACGATTGCCATAACAAAGCTAAGATAGATAAGTGGGACCTCATCAAACTTCAAAGTTCTCGCACAACAAAAGAAGCCATCAAGAGAGTAAAGAGACAACCCACAGAATGGGAAAAAATATTTGCAAATTTTGCATCTGACAAAGGTCTAACATCCTGGATCTACAAGGAATGCAAATAAAGTGAAAGGAAAACAGCAAACCACCCCCTTAAAAAGTGAGGAAAGGACACTAACATCAAAAGAAGACATACAAGCAGCCAACAGATATATGAAAAAACGCCCAGTCTTACTAATCAGAGAAATGCAAATCAAAACTACAATGAGATACCACCTAATTCTGGTAAGGATGGCCATCATTAATAAGTCAAAAAAACAACAGATGCTGGCACTGATGTAAAGAAAATGAACTCTTCTACACTATTGGAGGGAGTGCAACTCTTATGGAAAGTGGCGTGGGGCTGCTTAAAAGCACAAAATAATTGCTTTCTGTACAATCCAGCAATCTCTCACCTGGATGAATATACCCAGAGGAACAAAAATCATTCTACACAAAAGACACCTGCACATTCAGGTTCATTGCTTCACTGTTCACAATAGCAAAAACGCTAGAACTCTACTGTCCATGTAGAAAGTAGAATGGATAAATAAAATATGGTGCATATACACAACAGAGTATTACACAGTCAGAAAGAAGAACAAAATCATGGACTTTCCATCAAACTGGATGGAGTTGGAGACCATTTTAATAAGTGATCTGACACAGTAACAAAGCATTGAATATTGATGCTCTCACTCATAAGTGAGCCCTGAACAATGTCACATGAGCACAAAGGAGGGACCAACAGATGCTTGGTACTGCTAGGGGAGAGATAGAGGGAGGAGGGCAGGGGGCACATGTCAAAACAAAGAATACCTAGTTCACTGCCAGGGGGAGTGAGGGTAAGCTTGAAGTCAAAACTTCATCTGTACCCCACATCTTTATAACAAAATAAAAAACAAAAAATTAAAAAGAGGGTCTTTGCTGTATGTAGCATTAATAGTTAAAAATCATGTTCACGATTAACATTAAAATAAAACTCTATTTTATTAACATATTAAAAATAAAAATTGAAATTATAATATAATATATAAATGCAATAAGAATCATAAATACATAAGTATAGAATATATTTTATAATGATTAAATAAATAAATACAACTAAATTTATTAAATTATACCCATTAATCTTCCATACACATCTGCATGTGAAAGAAAGTTAACATGCTTTCACCTCTTTCATTACCCCAGCACTCTCCAATAATTCCTAAAATTATTTTAGAGATTGAATTCAAATGTTTTTGTTTTGTGTGTAGGTGTGTGTGTATGATATATCTTCATAGATTTTCATGGCAATATTTAAAAAAATAACTTGAATATTTGCCCTATTTTGTAGTTCCATTATTTACCATAGCTTCTTAATTATCTTTAAATTTTGATTTTTTAAAATATGTCCAGGAGCACTTAAGTACTAGATTACTTAAGTAATAAAAAACATGTATTCTGAGTCCTTCTGTGTTTTAGAATTTTTTTGTTTCTCAGTCATATGTACAACAGATTATAAAATCTTTCTTTCAAGTCCTGAGCTTCTGGCAGTGCCATGCAGGTTGCAGTGGGCCCTGGACTTCTAGTGCACCCATGGTCTGCAATAAATGCAGTTGCTTTGGGTTTCTAGTGCATCCTAGTGCCTCATCTGCCACACAGCTTTCCCAAAGAAAACCAATCTGTGAAGATTGAAATAAATACCTACTTTTTTTCAAATGTGCAGACTTTGACACACAACCACAAAGACCAGGAATAATCAGAAAAACGTGACATCACCCAATAGACAAAATAATGTGCCAAACGCTGACTATAAAGAAATTGAGATGCATAAGCTGCCTGACCAGGAATTTAAAATACTGTTTTTAAAAGACTCAGTGAACTTCAAAAAAATACAGAGGATTCAGTGAGATGAGCAAAACAATAAGAAACCAAAGTGAGAGATTTGATAAAGGAGATTAAAATAATTGTAAAAATCAGAAATGTCAGAGCTGAAAAATACAATAAATGAAATGAAAAATATAATAAGAGAGTATCATAAACTGAATTAGCCTAGCAGAAAAAAAATCTGTGAAATCAAAGATGTGCTACTTAAGAATATACAGAGGTATAAAAAGCAAAAGAAATAAAGAAGTCTTGTGAGATTTATGGGAAAGCATCAAAAGACAGAAAATATTTAAGTCACAGTAGTTCAAGAGTAAAAGAAAAAGATTAAGGGATAGAAAGTTTATTTTAAAAAATAATAGCAGAAAACTTTCCAAACCTAGAGAAAGATGAAAACATCTAGGTACAGCAAGTTCAAAGATCTTCCAAAGATCCAATCCAAATAAGACTATCCCAAGACATTGCATGATTAAACTTCCAAAAATCAAGAACAAAGAGAATCTTAAAAACAGCAGAAGAAAAGAAGTGAGTAACATATAAGAGAGCTCCAGCATGGCTTGCAGCAGCATTTAAGCAGAAATCTTACAGGCCAGGAGAGAGTCCAAAGATATAGTTAAAGTTCTGGAGAAAAGAAAAACTGACAAAAATACTATACGTACCAAAACAGTCCATCAGAAATAAAGGAGAAATAAAGACTTTCCCAGACAAACAAAAGATGAGGGAATTTATTACCAGTAATCTCTTGTACCAGAAATGCTAAAGGGAAGTTTCAAGCTGAAATAAAAGGATGCTAATAAGTAACATTAAAAAAGCATTTGAAAGTATAAAACTCACTGGTGAAAGTAAGCATGGAGCCAAATCCAGCATGCTCTTAATCTGAAATGGCATGGTGTAAATCACTTACATCTATAGTATGATAGCTAAAAGATAAAATTTTTAAAATAATAATAGGTAGAATAATTAATTAAAGAACATGCAATATAAAAAGAAGTAAATTGTGACATCAAAAATTCAAGGTAGCCAGCCATAGTGGCTCACGTCTGTAATTCTAGCACTCTGCGAGGCCAAGGAGAAAGGATTGCTTGAGCCTAGGAGTTCAAGACCAGCCTAGGCAACATAGAGAAATCTCATCTCTCCAGAAATTATTAAAAACTAAAATACAATTCTAACTGTAGGGTGGTGGGAAGTTGGGTAAGAGTGTAGAGTTCTTTGTTTTTATGATTAAAGTTAAGTTGTCATCAGTTTAAAATAACCTACTATAAAATGCTTTTTGTAAGCCTTATGGTAACCACAAAGCCAAAAATCTATAGTAAATGCACAAAAACATAAAAAAATAAGAATTGAAACTTAGCTAGAAAATATCACTTTACTGAAAAGGAAAATAGCAAGAGAAAAAACAAAGGAACTACAAATTAACCAGAAAACAATGAATAAAAATGGCAGTACTAAGTCTTTACTTATTATGAATTACATTGAATGTAAATGATTAAATTTTCAAATCAGAAGACAGAGTAGCTGCATGAGTAAAAAACAAGACTATATACTGCCTACAAAGAATTTGCTATAACTTTAAGGACACATGAACTGAAAATGAAGAGATGGAAATATATATTCCTTGCAAATGAAAAACAACCATACTTATATCAAATAAAATAGACTTCAAGTCACAAACTGTGAAAGAAGACCAACGAGGTTATTACATAATGAAAAACTTAATTCACAAGATATAATAATTATAAATAGATATAAAACCAACCTACTTTTGTGTTTCTAGATTCTTAGAGAAAACTTTACCCTTATTTTTCTTTAAATTATAAGATATTAAAACAATAACCTGAGAAATATAATTTTTTTTTGCTTTTCATTCTTTCCTTCTGTGTTCAATATTCTTCTTCCTGTGGCATATTATTTACATTCTATCCAGAGTCATAGAGAATTTCTTTGGGTTTAATATCCAGTTCAGTAATTTTTGTTTTCTGTTGTATCTAATTACCTGTTTAATTTCTCTATTAGATTTTTCAACTCAGTGATTATATATATAATTTTGTTCTGGAAGTTTGGTTTAATTTGTTTTTAAATCTTCCCATCCCCACCCGATATGTTACTCTCTTTCTTCCTGATTCATTTCATTTTTTAAAAAAAAATTTTCAGAGTGTTTCTGTGTTTTCAACTTTCAAAATACTCCCAGCCTAGTACCGATTTTTTTGGTTTCATTTCTTCATTGAAGATTTTTTCCCACTAGAAAGTAAAAAGAAGATTTTTGTTATATCCTCAGTTAGTAAAGGATTGCTTTTAAATTTCACTTAAAAATTATTTTTAAATAAAATTTTTTCATTTATTTTTATTTTTATTTTTTTAGACAGGGTCTTGTTCTGTCATGTAATCTGGAGTGCAATGGTGTGATCATAGCTCACTGTAGCCTAAATTCTTGGACTCAAGGGATCCTCCCACCTCAGCCTCTCCAGTCGCTAGGACTATAGGTGCATGCCAACACACCAGGTTGATGGCTCAGTATGTTGTCCAAGCTGATCTTGAATTCTTTGGCCTCAAGTGATCCTCCTACCTCAGCCTCTAGGAGTGCTAGGATTACAGGTATGAGCCACCATGCTCAACCAGTAATTTATTTTACTTTTCTTCTTTCACTGAAGGTATAGCCTTTTGTGAGTCTTACCTAACCTGAACCTAAGGCCTTGTTTCTGATCCCAGTGTTTTTCTTTCTGCATCCAATAATCACCCACATATTTCCAAGATGCCTACAAAGTCAGCTTACAAAGCTGACTCCCTTTCCATTTCTCCCACCTTTGGGTTTCTTGTTGTGTCATGTGAGCTCGGCCATCCATTAAAAAAATTATAACAGTTTTTGAAACATTAATGTGTTTATAAGAATAAATTTTCTATGTTCCTCAATCCTAATTATACATCGCCATAACTGGAAATCGTAAATGTTTTATTTATCCTTGAAATAGAAATTTTTCTCCAGGTTATACCAAGTTATGGAATCACTTTAATTTTTTTTGGTATATGGTGAACCATTTCAGTCTAAAAAAAGTACACATTTAGCCGGGCTCAGTGGCTCAGCCTGTAATCCTGCGCTTTGGGAGGCTGAGGTGAGTAGATTGCCTGAGCCCATGGGTTCGAGACCCACCTGGGCAACTTGGCGAGACCTCATCTCTACAATAAATCAAAAAATTAGCCAGGCGTGGTAACGCATGCCTGTAGTTCCAGCTACTTAGAAGGCTGAGGCGGAAGGATCGCCGGAGCCCAGCAGGTCGAGGCTGCGGTGGCCGGGAGTAGTCACTGCACTCCAACTCAAAAAAAAAAAAAAAAACTACACCTTTCTTAGTTTAAGCAAATTTTCTTTCATTATTCCCTTGCTTATACCCAATCCATATTAATTTTCTTCAGTAATTACTATTATGCATATAGATATTTTAGACTTTTTCTCTATGTTACTTGCACATTCACTCATAATAATTTACTTCATTCTTCTAAAAAAGCAAGAGATTTCTTTACAATTAAATTTTTTAAGTGCAGAGAGTTCCTTTAATTGTAACATCTTATATAACTATAGTACCATTATAAAAACTAAGGAACTAACATTAGTATGATGGTATAACTAAACTGCATGCCTTATTCAGATTCCACTAATGTTGTTTTTCTGTTCCAGGATATAACAGTGTCTCCTTAGTCTCCTCTTGTCTGTGACAGTCAGTTATTTTGTCTAATGTCCTGCAACTTGGGTTTGTCAGTTATTTTCTCATCACTGGACTGAGGTTGTAAATTTAGGGGACGAACACAACAAACTCTCCTGGTTACATCAATTACAATTTTTGAAATTAGTTTTTAATTTAATGATTCAGTGTTCCGTGGTACTTCCACTGCATTTTAAAATTTCAGAAAGTTCCTCCATTGGAGAGAGAGAAGTTAAAAGAGTTTTCCTGTAATCTATTTGTCGCCTCATTACTGAAGGGATGATTCCTGGGAAGTGAAAGAACAAATGTAATGGTTATACCAAGAATATAAACAAATCTCACCCACATAAAGTTGAGCAAAAGAAGACTAATATAAAAGAGTATCTACAGTGTAATTCTATTTATATACAGTACAAAAACAGATGAAATGGATCTATTCTATTCTTATTAGTGACTAGAAAAAGAAAAAAAGCAAGAGAAGCATTCCTATAAAGTTTTCTCCTCTTTTTAGTAATGAGCCCACTTTTAAAATCTATGTTAATGGTTTAAATTGTTGATATTACTCTTCATTTGAAGTGAGTTTTTTGTTGTTATTACATAATTTTTAATGCTATGGTTTTAAGAGGACAGGTAAAATCACACATATGTAACAGGTTATATGTATCATGTATAACACAATGTTTTGAGGTATATATACATTGTTTAATAACTAAATAGACCTGATTTATATATACATTACCTCATATAGTTATCAGTTTGTGGTGAGAACACTTAATATCTACACTGCAAGCATTTGTCAAAAATGCCATATATTACTGTTAACCATAGTAATCATGCGATATCACCTCATACCTGCTAGAATGGCTATTATAAAAAAAACAAAAGATAACAAGTGTTGGCAAGGATGTAGAGAAAAGGAAACCCTAGCACATTTTTGGTGGGAATGTAAGTTAGTGTGGTATTATTGAAAACACTATAATGGTTACTCAAAAAATTAAAAATAGAATAACTATATGATTCAGAAATCACACTAGTAAAATTTTTAGATGTCTAAAGAGAGAATTCTATATTTTTCTTCTCCAGAGACTTGTGATAGGTTCTTAGAGATCACCTGGATTACTGTTTAAATATTCCAGTACCAAATGATAGAGAAAAAAAGTTTAGATTTCCATAAGTTCCACTTGGTTAGGTCAGGGTTCTTCCTATCTATTAGAAACTGCAATATGAAGGTGAAACCACTTAAGAACTGTGAGCAAGAAAAAGGACTAACCAGAACTGAGTAAGAAATACACCCCTAAAAGTAGTGTGCAGGCTGAATTTCACTGAAGGAAGAGTATATTTTAAGAGACTTTTAAGATATTATTATGATTGTCCCAGTGAGAAAATAAAGGCCGAATCTGGAGAGCTAAAAGTGGGGTTGAAAAAAAGAAAAAATATTAGAAAGAAACTAGAGATAGAATCTCGCCCGGCATGGTAGCTCACACTAAAATCCTAGCACTTTGGGAGGCTGAGGTGGGAGGATTGCCTGAGCCCACGGGTTCGAGATCAGCCTGGACAACTTGGCGATAGCTCATCTCTACAATTAAAAAAAAAAAAAAAAAAAAGCCAGACATGGTGATGCACGCCTGTAGTTCCAGTTACCTGGAAGACTGAGGCAGAAGGATCGCCTGAGCCCAGCAGGTCAAGGCTGCAGTGGCCATGAACATGCCACTGCATTCCAGCCTGGGCAACAGAGTGAGAATTTGACTCAAAAAAAAAAAAAAAAAAAAACCAAGAAAGAAAAGAAAAGAATCTGCAGTCTATCTATTAATGATGATACCATCTCAATGAACCAACTGGTCAATAAATCAAGTCATAAACCTAAAAAAATACATCATTTAGAACATTTCACAAAATTCTTGTTGTGATTACTGACCAATAAACCTCCCAAAATTTAGTGAAATAAAACAATTACTTTTTTTCTTTAAGATTCTGAAAGTCAAGATTTTTAGGCAGGAAATAATATAGAAAACTTGTCTCTCCTTCAAAACGTCTGGAGACTCAGGTAGAATAAATGAATGCCTGGGGAAGATGAAAATGACTAGGAGCAGGAACCACCTAGAGATTTTCTCACTCATGTGTCTGACACCTTGCTGGGATACTTCAAAGACTGAGTCCTACTGGACTTTCAGTCAGAGGACTTACCAGTGGTTTCTCCATCAGGCTCAAATTTCTCACAAAATAGTAGATGGGATCCAAGGAAAACATTTAGAGAGGAAATATTAGGAAGATAAGGCACATCAAGACACAATGGCAGAAGCTACAGAGTTTCTTCTGATCTGACCTTGAAGATCATACAGCATCACTTTCACTGCATTAAATTACTAACAAATTTGCCACTGAAGCAGCCTAGTTTCAAGCAGAAGATTCTGGCCATGGTCATGGAGTTGAGAGGCTGAAAAATCTACATGATTTGAGATGATTCCCTGAAATGTGACTCAACTCTCTGGCCTGCATTTGTTCATATTTAAATAAGAGTCTAGCACCATTGGCCTTCACCCAAAAAGGATTACCCAGACTGTGGGAGTGTCCTGCTATTAAAACTAAATATAGGATATGATTCAAGCATTATTATTATTTCTGTTATTTCTTTCATTAAGCACTGAATCCCCACAACTTTTTTTTCTTATTTTATGGGATTAGTATTGTTCAATTTCTTTAGCTCACATTCAACCGAATAGAAAATATTAAGGGAAGTTACTATGTGACTTCCATTGCAATAAATCGGTACATCCCAATACATCAGGCATTATAATTTCAAACTCAGTTCTTTTTTCATTATATCATGTCATTTCTCCAAGCACAGATACATGGATTAAGAACGAGGAAAAAAATACTCAAAGATTTTAACTAGATTAACTAGAAGTATCATGATTCAAATGACAAAGAAAGGAAACAACAAAAAAATGTACAGCAGCAGGAGAAGTCTTAATACTGATTATAGCGGTTTTTTTTAAGAGGAGAATTTTTGCCCAAGTACAATTAATTTAAAACAACTTTATTAGCATTTGGAAGAAGATCTCTCAGTCAATTGAACACACTCCCAACCATGCATCTGTTAATGCAGAACAGCAGAGTTAAAATACAATGTGTTCACATCAGGACAAAGATATAGACATTAGCAGTAATGCTTAGGAACTCTGCCACTTTTATAATTAGTGCATTAACTGTTCATTTAGAAGGGAATACAATTTAAGATAAGGTCAATGTAATGGAGTATTATGACAATAATAAAGTCCACTTCCCTCTGCTAGTCAAAGTACCTAGGTAGTGCTGAACTCTGCAGTTCAGTAATTGGAAGGGATGATAGTGACCTGATATGATTCTGCTGTACCACTGCTGTTTACTTTATTCAGTATAATTAGCATCATACTTTATCTTTTTGGTCAACAGACTCTCTATTATATACTATTCCATTTAATAAATAAATTGCTAAAACAAGTTTCTAATATTGTTTGACACTCACCTGCCAAGTTTCTTGCTAAAAAATAATTGGAAGCATATGTATATTTTAGATTCCTGGTTCTCTATAGACCTAGAGAAAAAAAAAATACTGTGCTCTATATGTTTATCATGAATTAAGCAATACTTTATGAATGTTGTTTATTAGTTTGGGATACATTAGGCAGCTACTAAATAGAGTAGTAAGACTGACCTAGATTAAAATCTTGGGTTCACCTAATTGCTATGTAACCACGCGCAAGCCAGTATACAATTCTGAGCCATAAGAACCTCATCTGCACATTTCAATAAGATCTTACCTATTTTATAGGTTTTGGGGAGAGAATATTGGACGAGATGATGCATGAAAAACGCATAACAGAGTCCTTTGCACTCCATGAGCACTCATTAAATGTCATTGATTACTATAGTTGATAAAATCTGTGGCCCATAAAAATCTATTATTCTTCCAGCACTAATTTTTTTTTTTAATCAGAGGAAAAAATTTACATAGGATTGAGAAAGCTTAAGAGTGTTACACCCACCCACCTAAAACGCATCTGGCTAAATTACAAAATCTTAACGTTTCTTAAACCCATAGAAGACTAAAGAGGAAAACCAATTACCAAAACGGGAAACAAAGAAAAAACAGGCTCTTCTGGAAAGAGATGTGGAGTGAGCACTAGATTAGCAACAGTAGAACACAGGAGGCTCTGGATGCCATGCAAGCAGGTAAGAAAAATAAACTAAACAAATAAAAATACAACATACCAAAACCCATGGGATAGGGCAAAAAGAGTACTGCAAAGGAAGTTTTTAGCAATAAATGCCTATATCAAAAAAGTAGAAGGATTTGAAATAAGCAACCTAATTATGAACCTGAAGAAATTAGAAAAGCAAGAAAGAGCTAAACACAAAATTACTAGAAGAAAAGAAATAATAAAAACTGGATCAGAACTAAATTAAAAAGAGATTAAAAGTCAAAACATCAACAAAATAAAAATTTATTTTTTAAAAGATAAACAAAATTGACAAACCATTAGCTAGACTTAGAAAAAAGAGATGATCCAAATAAAATTTGAAACAAAAAAATAGACATTACTACTGATGTCACAGAAATACACATTATTATAGATGAAAATCTAGATAAAATTCTGGACATATAACCTACCAAGGTTGAACCAGAAAGAAATAGAAACTCTAACCAGAATAATAATGATTAATGAGAATGAATCTGTAATAAAAAATTCCCCAACAAAAAAAGCACCCAGGACTGGATGACTTTACTCCTTAATTTTACAAAACTTTAAAGAATAACTAACATGAACTCTCAAACTATTCCAAAAATTGAAGAGGAAGAAATTCTTCCTAACACATTCTGCAAGGTCAACATTACCCTGATATCAAAATCAGACAAGGACACAATAAAACAAAGAAAACTAGAGGCCAGTATACCTATTGATCACACATGCAAAAATCATCAAGAAAGTGATAGCAAACTGAATCCAATAACATATCAAAAGGATAATATGCCATAAATAAGTGGGATTTAGCCCAGAAATTCAAGAATGGTTCAACATATGCAAATCAATAAAAATGACATATCAACTGAATGAAAGGCAAAAATCATATGATCATCTCAATAGTTTCTGAAATAGTATTTAATAAAACTGAACTCACTTCCTGTTACAGACTCTCAACAAATTAGGCATAGAAGGAACATACCTCAACACAATAAAGATGTGAAAAACTAAGAAACTCGAATAGCCAATTCAATTCTGAAAAATAAATAGAACAATATGGAGTATTTACCATATCCTTCAAGATTTAATGCAAAGATCTTGCAGTAATTCAGAAAGTCTTGCTGATGAAAGGTTAGAAAAATAGATCAATGGAAAAGAATAGAAAGCCCAAAAAGTCACACAAATATTATCAATTTATTGCCCTCAACAAAGGTGCAAAGGCAATTCAATTAAGGTGGTCTTAATTGAAAGGATTAAAGATAGTCTTTTCAACAAACTGTGTTCCAGCAATTGGACATAATATACAAAACCAAAAAAAATCTCAATATATAATGCATATCTCACACAAATTACCTCAAAATATATCATACTCAAATGTAAAATTTTATTATATAAAATTTCTAGATGAAAATATAGGAGGAAATCTATGACATTGGTTTTGGTTATGAGTTTTTAGATACAGCAACAAAAGCATGATTTTTGTTTTTTGAAAAAGTGATAGATTGGACTTTGTTAAAACTAAAAAAAATGTGCTCAGTGAAAAATACTTTTTAAAGAATGAAAATAAGCAACAAATAGGGAGCTAATATTTGGAAATAATAACCAATAAAAGATTTGTACACCAAATATATATTTTTTAAAAACTCAAAGAAAACAAAACAAATCAATAAAATTATGAACAGAAGACATGACCGGACACTTTTTAGAAGACACTGTATGAATGACTAATAAGCACATGAAAAGATGTTCAACATTCTTAGCAATAGAAAAATATGTATTAAAACCACTCCTATTAGAATAGGCAAAACTAAAATGCCTGATCACACAAGCTTGGTATGAATGTGGAGATAGAATTCCCATATACTACTGTGAGAATGTAACATGATACATTCAAATAGGAAAATTGATAATTTCACATAAAGTTAAACATACACTTGCTATATGAGCTAACCATTCCACTCCTAAGATATACCTAATGGAAATTAAAGCATATGTTCATTTTATGACTTGTATGTGAATGTTCAAAGCACCTTTACTTGTAATAGTCTAAAACTGGAAACAGCCCAAATATCCGCCAACAGGTGCATACTAATTTGTAGCATATCCATGCAAAGGGATTCTATGTAGCAATAAAAAGAAAGGATCATTACACACAACATGGATGATTCTCAAAGTAATTATGTTGAATTTTTACCAGACATGTAGTTTATAATTTCATTTGTGTAAAATTCTAAGAAAGTACTTAAAGATGTGGGACAGGAAGGGTAGGCAGCATTAATAAGGGGAAAGAGGAAATATTTTCTGATGTTGTTTATGTTCATAACCTTGAGTGCATCTATGGTTTCAAGGGTATGGATAGTGTCTAAACGTCTCAAATTGTACAACTTATGTATATAGTTTATGTCAATTATGCTTCAATAAAGTTATTTAAAAATAAATTGTTGTACTTCCAACCATATAAGTGTTTGTTCAGCAAGATTAAATGTAAACTAAAAGTAATACTTCTCCACCCTAGAAATCACTAAGATTTAGACGTTCACAGGTCCTTGAAATGCAGATTCAACATCCTCATCAGCACCATTGTTCAAACCTTTGATTTCTTTCTTTCTTTCTCTTTCTCTCCCTCCCACCCTGCCCGACTCCCCACCCCCCCTCCCTAACCCTCTCTTTCTTTCATTTAAACCCAGGCCAAAAGCAGCCATCCATCAATCAGGCTTTGTCTTAAATATTTAATTAAGGATGAAAAGAGAGACTCATTTGATTCTTCACTCCCATCAATTATTTGTGCTTCAAACTGTGCGAGAGCTAATGTGCTTCGGAAAAGGAGGCTGTTATTTAAATCGCATAAATATTGAACTCATCACACCTATTTTCTGCAATCATTGCCTGTATGTGTGTTTCACAGTCTGCACGGTAGGGAGTGTTCAAGGAAGATGACTGTGCTGTGCAACACAGAGGCAGTAGGTAGCGTTGGAGAGGCTCTTTGCACCCCTTTTGGCACAAGTGCTCCTATGGTGCCAAAGCACGCAAGAATAAATCATTTTATCTTAATAATTACCAACATTTGTGGAATACTTACTATATATGCCAGACACTGGGCTAAGCATTTCAATTGCAAACTCTTTTATAATCCCCACTTCTACTATTTGAGCTATTTTTAAATTAGCGTCATAATCTTTATTTTATATATGCAAAGACTAAAACTCAGCAGGCTTAAGACACTTGACCGAGATCACAGAGCTTATAAATAAGGGAGTCACATTTCAAATCCACATCAGCTTGACTCCAAAATGGGTGGGCAGAAGCACTGTGCAATATCGCCTTCCCATTTAGTGCATACTCCGTTCTTTGAAGGTTCTCTTCTCTAGATTTCAATTCTTGGGAAGAAAAGAAGGAAAATCAGAAGAAAGAAAGTATAACTTTGTGAGGAGAATATAAATTCTGTGGGTAAAGAATCGGCTATTATCCTTTGCAAACCTTTATCTTTAGCATGTAGTTCTGTGCCTGGCATATATCAGGCATTTAATATTTGCCAAATTAAATTGTTTTTTTAAATATTCCTAGCCGTTTGAACTATTCTTTAATCAAAGCTATTAATGTACAATACTTTAGAGGAAGGTAGGAAACAGGTATATGCTAAATGTGTTGTTCAGAAATACACTGCCGGGGATGACTAACTGTCTGGTACAGATACATGTCTACATTGGGAAAAGTAGTACAATAAGTCCTCATTTAATGTCATTAATAGGTTCTTGGAAACTGTGACTTTAAATTATATGGCATATAATGAAACCAATTTTACCAAGGTTAATTGATATAAACAAGGGTTAAACTCCAATGGCACATTTCTGGTCACAAAATATCACTAAACTTCTAAAGAAATACCACAAACACTTCTACTATTAAATGAACATATGTATCCCTAACCCTCAATTGTACCCCATATATTTAAAATTAAAATTTTTTAAAAGAAATAAATGTGAACTATTCATATATTTTTAAAAAGATAAATAAAAACAAGTAAGATACTGATTTACCTTATTATTTCAGTTCCAGGTTGCAGAAGCCTATCCCGGAAGCTCAGGGCACATGGCAGGAACTCATCTTGAACAGGATGCCATCCCATCACAGGATGCACTCATGCACACTCACACTCACTCAGACTGGGACCATGTAGACATGCTAAGGAGCATAATGTGCACATCACTGCAATGTGAGAGGAAACTGGAATACTGAAAAAAAAAAACCCACATAGACTGGGTGGGGAGAATGTGCAAACTCCACACAGACAGTGGCCTTGTCCAGGAATCGTTTTTTTTTCCTCAAGTTATTTGAGGACCTGCTGTACTTGGGCACCACGGCTGTGCCCACGACATACACAGTGAAGTGGTCTTGCTGAAATGACAATTCAATCACTTTGGTTAGTGGGAATCTGTCACAGTGATTAATTTGTCCACATAATCAGTTCAGTTAGAAATTTGCTGTTGTGCCCATGTATAAACCTAGTGGAAACCATTTGGTACCATGGTCATCACTCACGCTTAGTGCTCCTTTTCCAGCTGCCTTGGAGTCTGCTCGGTACTGGCCCTTCCACAAATAGGGAAGAAACAACCTTAGCCTGCAATTAGGCTGGCCCTGTGAGTGCTCAATCATTTTCAATGATGTCAGATCAGTTCATATTCTCTCAAACACCTGAGGTTTGCAGGATGGCTCTTCACAGGGAAAGCTATGCCCATAAAGGATCCTGTGGGTTAGTTTCTGCCTCTGGTAGAAGGAGTTCCAATTTGCATCAGTTGTTAGTGAGCTGGCTCCTGCAAGAAAATTCCAGGATGCAGCAATCACAGTTGACTTACAAACTATAGCTTTGACATGCTTTGAGGGGGAAAAGAAAAAAAAGCCTGATACATATGTACTTCGTTGTTGCTGGAGCAGTGGCTGTGAGTTCTAGGCCAGAAACCCGCATTGTTGAACTAATTGCACCTGGAGATTAAATTCATGGTACTTGTAAATCAAAGAGTACTGTTGGGTGCTTTCTATCTGACCAGCACTGTAAAGGGTTCTGTAGTAAACAAGGGAAAGAACAAAAGACAGTATTATGGTGAAAAATTACCTTTTCAAGATTAGGGTTTGAATCCTAAATCTACTGCTTATTAGCTGTGTAACACTGAGCAAGGCATCTCTGTGCCTCAGTTCTCTTTTCTGCACAATAGGGATGCTAATAGCAACCTTTCAGGATTGTTATAAACTTCATGTGGATTGTTTAACTATTACAAAACTATAAGAAAGTGATTGGCAGTAGTGGAAAACTGTCAGGGGAGGGGGGTGGGATTGGCAGTTGAGGGAAACTGCTAGGGGAGGGAGGGCATACCTCATCAACAAGGGTAACTGCATGATCAATGTTTGTATACCTAATCCTGAATTGTACCCCACATCTCTATAATAAATAAAAAAATAAATTAAAAGTAAAACAATTACATTTAAACATGAACAGAAAGTATCTGTTATTAAGTTCTTAACAGGTATGGATTTGAATTTTTTGGGCCACATAAAGTATATATAAAAGCTATAAATGCATCATCAAAAACTGTGTCTATCTGGAGAGATAATATTATTTAGAGATTATCAGAAGTAGGAAATTGAGTGTTGACTAATATTTAGAAATTATTCATCATATTTCAAAAATGTTTCCCTTAGTTTTATTTTTTAATCAGTTATTATTTTTTGCATGAGTTCTAACCAGCTGCTTGGTTTACAAAGTATGTAGCACATATATAATCACAAAGCTAGTTTTCAAAAATTTTTTAAATTTTAGCTTTATACAAGACATCTTTTGGCTGGGATACTGAGATCTACCAATTATTCCTTTAGAAATGTTTCTTTGTGTTTGAATTTCTTACATCTTTTAACTATTCATATAATTTTCCTTGTTGCAGATATGTTAGATGACTATTTATATTGTAACAAACCTTCTAGCTTTTCAAGGCAAATGATCTTTTAGATCATATTACTTGTTCTATGATTAATATTTTATATAACACTTAATTGATTGACAAATAATAATCTATATAATCTTCAAAAAACTTTTCTTAGCTTCGTATTTTGAAATAATCACAGATCCACAGGAAGATGCAAAAAAATGTACAGAATCCTCAGGTACATTTCACCCAACTTCCTGGGCATGCTTGACCCAATTTGCATAACTATAGTGTAACTTAAAAATCTAGGAAATTGACACTGGTATAATCCACCAATATTTAGATTTCAACAGTTTTACATGCATTCATTTCTCTCTCTCTCTCTCTCTGTGTGTGTGTGTGTGTGTGTGTGTGTGTGTGTGTATACAGATTTATGCAATTTTGTCACATATGTAGCTTTGTGTAAATACCACTATAATCAAGATACAGAATTGTTCCATCCTCATGAGGCTACCTCTTCTTACCTTTTTATGGTCATGCCAACCTCTAATCCCTATTTCTAACACCTGGTAATCATCAACATGTTTACTATATCAATAATTTTGCAATTTCAGTAATGATATATGAATGAAATCATAAGAGTGCATAACCTTCTGAGATTAGCATTTTTCATTCAGCATAATCTCCTGGGGATTATTCCAGGTTGTTGAGTATATCAATAATTTATTTCTTGTCATCATTACATAATATTCCATGGTATGACTCTACCCAAGTTTAAGCAGTCACCAGTTGATAGACATCACAGTTGTTTCTAGTTTTGGCCATTATTAGTAAAGTCCCCATGAACATTCAAATACAGGTTTTTGTGTGAACATAAATTTCCATTTATCTGAGATAAAAACTGAATAGTACATACAATTGCTGCGTCACATGATAAATGCATGCTTAGTTTTATAATATTTTATAACAAATTGTCAAACTGTTTTCCAGAATAACTGTACCATTTTACATTTTCTTTTTTAAAATTTTAAACGTTTTATTTTCTTGATTGATGCATAATATGTGTACATATATATGGGGTACATGTGATATTTTATTATATGCATACAATGTGTAATGATCAAGTCAGAGTATTTGGGGTGTCCATCACTTTGTTTTGTTTTGGTTTTAATTTATTTTATTCTAAGGATGTAGGGTACAATTCAGGTTTGGGTATGCAAGTGGTTATCGTACAGGTAAAATTTGGGCCTTCCTTCGATCCTAACTTTGCCTGGTTTGAGATCAAGTACCCTTATTAGTGTTATGTGACCCCCTCCTCCCTCCCCTGGCAGTATATGACTACTGTCAATCCCTTTCTTATAGTATAATGGTAAATGTTCATGGTCTGCTTATGAGTGAAAACATATGGTACTCAGTTCTTTGTTTCTATGATAAATCACTGAGTATTACAGACTCCAAATTCATGCAAGTTGCTACAGAGTCCATAATTTTATTCTTTTTTATGTCTGCATAATATTCCATTGTGTATATATACCACTTTTAAAAAAATCCAGTCCAGCTTCAGTGACAGCATGGTTGGTTTCATGTTTTTGCTATTATAATAGTGCTGCAATAAACATGTGTGTACAGGTATCTTTTTTGTAGAATGATTTGAGTTCCTCTGGGTATTTTCCAAGCAAGGGGAATGCTGGGCCATATGGAAGGTCAGTTTCTAGTTCTTTTAGAAATCACTACATTGTTTTCCATAGAGTTTGAACTAGTTTGCATTCCCAACAACAGCGTAAAACTGTTCCCTTTCTTTGCACCCTCACCAGCATCTGTTGTTTGTTTTATTAAGGATGGCCATTCTTACTGGGGTTAAGTGGTATCTCAATGTGGTTTTTATTGGCATTTCTCTGATGATTAGTGAGGTTGAGCACTTTTTCATGTGTATGTTGGCTGCTCATATGTCTTTTTTTTTTTTTTTTTTGAGTTGGAGTCTCACTCTGTCGCCCAGACTGGAGTGCAGTGGCCGCTCCCGGCCACCGCAGCCTCGACCTGCTGGGCTTCGGCAATCCTTCCACCTCAGCCTACCAAGTAGCCGGAATTACAGGCATGTGCTACCACGCCTGGCTAATTTTTTGATTTATTGTAGAGATGAGGTCTCGCTGCCCAGGCAGGTCTCGAACCCGCGGGCTCAGGCAATTCACTCACCTCAGCCTCCCAAAGGTGCGGGATTACATCCCAGGGATGAAGTCTACTTGGTCATGCTGGATAATTTTTGAGATATGTTGGTGGATCCAATTTACTAGAGTCTCGGTGAGAATTTTTGCTCTATGCTCATTGGGGATATTGGCCTATAGTTCTTTTTCTTTGCTGACTTCTACACGGTTTCAGTATCAGTGTGATGTTAGCTTCATAAAATGATGTGGGGAAAACTCCATCTTTATCATTTGCCTGAAATCCTTTCAATAGGATAGGTATCAGCTTCTCCTTGTATGTTTTGCAGAATTTCACTGGAAATCCATCAGGTTCAGGGCTTTTGTTTGTTTGTTTGTTTGTTTTGTAGGTTGTTTTCTTATAATGGAGTCAATTTCCTAGGTTGTTATTGGTCTATTTAGGATCTCAGTTTCTCTTTGTTTAAACCTTGGGGCTGTGTGATGTTAGAAAGCTCTCCATTTCATTTAGGTTATCGAGTTTGTTTCTATACAGGTGTGCATAGTAATCTCTGATAATCTTTTGTATTTCTTCAGGGTCAGTTGTGACTTGGTCTTTTGCATTTCTAATTGTGTTTATTTGGACTTTTTCTCTCTTTTTCTTGGTTATTCTGGCTAGGAGTTCATTAATCTTGTTTATCCTTTCAAAGAAAAAACTTTTTGCTTCATTGATTTTTTTCCTATGGTATTTTTTGTCTTCTATGTCCTATATTTGAGCTTTTACTTTGGTGATCTGGTTTCTTCTGCTGAAATTAGGGTTTTGGTGGTATTGCCTTTCCAGCTCTCTTAGGTGATTTGTTAGGCTGTAAACTTGTTCTCTTTCTATTTTCTTGATGTATGTTCATAGAGATATAAATTCCCCTCTTAGAACTGATTTCAAAATATCCCAGAAGTTTTGATAAGATGTTTCTTCATTTTCATTTGTTATAAGGAATCTTTTAACTTCTATTTTGATTTCTGTGTTGATCCAGAAGTTGTTTAGCATTGTGCTTTTTAGTGTCCATGTCTTTCTGGGTTTGGGAGGAATTTTGTTGGTGGTGATATTTACTTTTATACCATTGAGGTCTGAGAAGGTACGTGGCAGTATTCCAAGCTTGTGAAATTTGTTTGTGCTTGATTTATGACTGAGGATGTGGTCAATCATGGAGTACGTTCCATGTGGTGACAAGTAGAATGTATATTCTGTGGTTGTTGGATGGAGTGTTCTGTAGGTATCCACTAAGTCCATCTGGTCAAGCATCAAGTTGAGGTTCCAGATCTCTTTGCTGATTTTTTTGCCTCAATGATCTATGTAGGGTTGTTAGTGGAATATTTAAGCACCCAGCTATAACAGTGTTAGAGTCAATATCTTTTTTTAATTTACTTAATAGTTGCTTTATAAAAACTTGTGCTCTTCTATTGGGTGCATATATGTTTAGGATGGACATTTCTTGTTGACAGATCGAACCTTTTATTATTATGTAGTTTTCTTTTGTATCTTTTAAATTTTTGGTAGCTTAAAGGTTGTTTTGTCTGATATTCAGATAATGACTCCTGCTTTCTTTTGTGATCTGTTCACCTGATAATTTGTATTCCATTCTCTAACTTTGAGTCTGTGCATCCTTTGTGGTGAGATGAGTTTCTTGGAGATAGCAAATTACAGGGTCATGGGTTTTTATCCAGTTTGCCATTCTATGTCTTCTCAGTGGTGCATTTAGTCCATTCACATTCAGGCTGATTATTGAAATGTGAGGGTTTGTCTCTGACATAATGCTTTTATAAGGCTGTTTTGTTTTCATTTAGCTTTTGTGTTCAATGTGTATGTTTTCATTTTTGCAGGTATGCTGTGTGTTCTGCTGCTTCTGTGTTTGTTTGTGATTTTATGAAGTGTATGGTATTTCTTTTGTTTCTCTTTTCTCCTGTGTATGGCACCTTTTTAAGCATCTCCTGTAGAGGTGGTCTCAAAGCAGCATGTTCTCTTAGGGATTGGCTGCCTGGGAAGGATTTTAATTATCTGCCACTTATGAAGCTTAGCTTGGCTGGGTAGGAAATTCTTTGTTGAAATTGTTCATCTTTGACAACATTGAAGATTGGGGTCCAATTCCTTCTGGGCTGTAGTGTTTCTGCAGATAAGTCTGTAGCAATTCTGATTGGTCTCCCCCAGTAGGTAGTATGACCTTTTACCCTTGCTGCATTTAGGATTTTTTCTTTTAGACCTAATTTGTGTAGGTGAATTACTATGTGTCTAGGGGTCAGTCTTCTCATAAGGTGTCTTGCAAAGATTCTCTGGATCTCTTGTGCTTGTATAGTTGTCTCTCTGGCCATATGAGGGAAGTTTTCTTGAATGACCTCATGGAATGTTTGTTCCAACATGTTTTCCATTTCTCTTTCTATTTCAACTATTCCAATCAGATATAGGTTCAGTTTCTTGATAAAACCACACATCTCTTGGAGAGTTTCCTTTTTCTTCTTAAGTTCTGTTTTCTATATTTTTAATAGATTGGGTTAATTCCATATTTTGGTCTTCCAACTCTGAGATTCTTTCTTCTGCTTTGTCAATTCTGTTTCCCATGCTTGTCACTTTGCTATTTATTTCTTGTTTGGAGTTCTCTATTTCTGGTATTTCTAAGCACACTTTCTTGGACCTATCTAGCTCCATTGCAATTTCATTTAGTATTAGCCCTTGCATTTCTTGATTTTTACTCATTCCAGCCAGCGATTCTCTAATCTCTGTAAGTATCTTCTGGGTACTATCATTCTAGAAGATAGCCATTGTTTGTGCCCCAGTAGCTGTTTTTTCTAGCACTGGCTTTGCTGGGACTCTGAGGGTTAACAGCAGTTTTTCATTGGTTTTTCTTCATTTGTGGCAGTTCTCTTATCTTTCTATTTAATTCCATTGCTCAATGGAAAATGGAGAAGCAGTCACCTCTGATATTTGCTCTATCTTTTGTCCTTCCTTGAGCCAGGGCTCTGGGTTTGTTCAAGTATGAAGTAGGGTTGGGGGTGGGGCATTGTGTTATCTCTTTACAATTCTGAGCACTTACTAGGGAGTGGGGGATGCTGCAAGGATTCTGAATCTATTGTCATGTCATAATGTTTGCTATCTGGTGAATGGGCCAGCTGGGACTTGCTCTTTGTCTCTGCAAAATATGACCTTTCAATGGGCATGCTTGCATTGCCCCTGAGTCCAAGACAGGGTATAAGAGGAAAAGGAGAGAAAAAAAAGATAAAGGAAGAGAAAGAGAAAAAAAGAGGAAATAAAAAATGAAAAAGAAAGAAAGAAACAGAGAAAGAACAAAGAAAGAAACAGGAGAAGGAAAGGAAATTTAAAAACCAACCAAAAACAGAGCAATCAAACATGATAATCAGACAAACAAATGAATACCACCCTCAAAAAGACAAAAACAAAACAACAACAACAAAAATATTGATAAAGAGTTCTCAGCTTTAGTATGCCTATTTTTTGGAGGGGTACCTCCCTCTTGTGATGGGTTCTATGTCTACAGGGGTATTACCACAGATTCCTTATTTACTGCTGAAACTTAAGATGTTAGAATCTTCACCCCCTGCTGCCTGCAACTGGTAGCCATCACATTCTCTTGTGAAGGAAGGGGGCTGAAATAACTTGACACAGCATCTCTCCGGATCTCACAGCCTTCCTTCCTCTCCCAACTTTGTCACAGCTCCCAGGGCATCCAGTTCAAAGCAGGAAAATGGGGCCTCCTGTCTTTGCTCTACATTCCTGATCTCTTTCACTTGTTGCTGGGGAAAGGGGTGTCAATTAGACACTCATCAGCCTCATGCTTTGGTAGTTCTATTGTCTGTGTCTATCACCCATCAGCTGGTTCAGAGTGGAGGGTGGATTGTCTGGGGTTTTCCATCTGCCGTTATCTACCAGGGCTTGTACACTGAATGCAATGTTCTCTGAGGTTACAAAGAGCAGACCTAATGCAACACAGAGATAGTACCTGGTCTCAAGATTCAGTTCTGCTGCTTGACAGAGGCTTCCGTAGAGCACTTCTCTGTCCAGACGTTAGAGAATCTGGTCAGTTTCTCTGCCGGCAGCTCTTCCTGTCGCTAATGTGGTCAATAGCTCCTTCTTCAGCAGTTACCACGTCTCTGGATCTCGGGACCCAGTGACAAGGCTCTGGAGCCCAGTCCAGGCTAGGGGTGTCTTCTCCCACTATTTCCTTGGGACTCTGCCTCAGGTTCTCTTGCTACACTCCCTCCACAGCCCCTGCTGCCAGCATTCAGCCTAATGCTGTGATGTTGGGGTTGACAATCACTCCAGCCATTCTTTCCAGCAAAACCTCTGCTGATTTTAGAAAAGAGCAGACCCAATGCAACACAGAGATAGCACCTAGTCTCAAGATTCAGCTTCTGCACTCCAGAATGTGTTAGGGTCCAAGCAGAGCAGCTGTGGCACCAGTGGCTTCACAGTAGGGTCCTGGCCACTTGCTCTTGAGTCCCCATTCAGTCAGCCTCTGACACTCCCAATTACACACAAAAATACACAGACAGAATTGTCCATACTCACACAAACAGGGACTTGCACAGCCCAACTGGTTACGCCACCATCTTCCCAGAAATCTATTTTACGTTTTCATCCGTAATATAACATTGGATCCAGTTTTCCCAAATTGTTAACAGCATTTAGTGCCATCACTATTTTTCATTTTACCATTCTAACAAGTATGTAGCAACATCTCATTTTGGTTTTAGTTTGTATTTTCCTAATGGTTAAAAACTTGGAACACCTTTTCATATACTTATCTGTCATCACCATACCCTCTTTGGTGAGATGTCTTTTCATTTCCTTTGCCCATTTTCTAATTGAATTGTGTGGGGGGGGAGTTAATTGTTAGTTTTGAGAGTTCTTTATATATTAAAAACACAAAGTATTTGTTAGATATGTGATTTGAAAATATTTTCTTTGAGTCTCTACCTTTGGTCCTCAACCTCTTCACAGTTTGTTTCACAGAAGAAACATTTTCACTTTTGAGGAGATTCAGTTTGTTGATTTTTCCTTAATGGACTGTGCTTTTGGTGCCACGTATAAAAACTCTGGTTAGCCTTCAGGATTGAAGAATTTATCCTGGTTTTTTTTTTTTTTTT
>NW_007247222.1:90776-180690 GCF_000164805.1 Carlito syrichta | reverse complement strand
CAAGTAGCCGGAATTACAGGCATGCGCTACCACGCCCAGCTGATATTTTTTTAATTTATTGTAGAGATGAGGTCTCGCTGCCCAGGCGGGTCTCGAACCCGCGGGCTCACGCAATCCACTCACCTCAGCCTCCCAAAGGCGCGGGATTACAGGCTGAGCCACCGAGCCCAATGGTTTTTTTTTTCCTATCAAATTTTTAGTTGTACGTTTTATATTAAAGCCTATGATCCATTTTGAGTTAATTTTTGCATACCATATAACATTTAGGAAGAAATTCATGTTCTGTTTTATTTTGTCTATAGATAGTCAATTGTTTCAGCATCATTTGTTTAAGAAAAACTATCCTTCCTCTATTGAAGTGCTTTTGTGCAATCATTAAAAAAAATCCATTGGACATAACTGTGTGTATCTATTTCTGAATCTCTGTTTTGTCTGATTAATCTGTGTGTGTATCTCTTTACCTATATCACAATCTCTTGATTAATATAACTATAACAAGCCTTAACATTCAAGTAGAGTGATTTCTTCTACTTTGTTCTTTTTCAAAATTATTTTAGCTATTCTAGCTCTTTTTTCTTTCTGTATATTTTAGAATAAGCTGGTACTACCTAAAAACTCCTTACTGGAATTTTGATAGGAATGACATAAATCTATAGATCAACATAGGGAGAATTGATACCTTTTTTAATGTTAAGTCTTCCAATCTGAGAAACTTTTAAAGACCACTTTTCAATAGGCATTTTTGAATTGAATTTCAGCACAAAGATATAGACAGCTGAAAAGAGCTCCTATACTTACAGCAAATGAAAAATTGGACTAACTGCTTTTAATAACTTGTTTTGATTACACTAGAAAACTGACATTACAGAGTAAACAACTAACCAAAAATCCAAAGACAAGACAGGTACCTGCAGAAGAAACAGGACTTCAGCATTTATTTTGCCTAGGGCAGATATGCCCAAACACCATATAAGCCAGAAAGAAGAATTCATGTGAAGTTTTAAATGAATCACTAAAGTCTGACTGTGGGTTAGAGTGTTAGTATAAAGCTCCTGGGAGCTACAGATAGAGAGGTATTAGCACTTATTTGCAGACTTATCCCTCTAGCAACCCCAGCACACATTCAAAGAAAAAATATGTGAAGATTCTGATAAAACTTATCTCCTGCTATTGACCAGGTAAGAACAGCAATATTTCTGAAACATTTCCCTGACCAACTTCTCCAATCCCCTGTATGGAACAGAAGCCTTAATTTGTGGGAAGCCCAGCAAAAAGTATTGTATTAGTGCACTGGTCTGAAGCCCACTGAAACTGGGAGAAAAAAAGCAAAAAGACTCAAGCACTGGGGAAGGGACAGGAATACATACCTCCAAGACTAGTTTTGGAAGAGGGTCAGGAACACTTGTGAAAACAAAGCCCCTGAAATCCAGAGGCACTTTGATAGCAGATGGCAGAACCTGATCAGAATAGATTTTAGACTCTACCAGCAGACTAGCAAATGTTAAGTAAAATGACCATGAAATACAGATGAAAGAACAGCAACAAACAGATTATTGCTGGAGCACAGCCCAAAGGAAGACCCAAAGGGTGAGCAGAAATTGGAAAAATAATATCTTAAAAACATGTCCACAGTCTAAGCACAAAATATCATCAGAAAATTTTGAAGTCTGTAGTAACCATAGCAACATAAGACCTCAAACCCAGTCTAACTCCTATCTAGATGAACACACACCCATATACTCAAGGTCTAACAGAAGGAAAGACGGGTTTATCTACAAGCATAAAAAAAAATATATTCCTCGGTATCTACTACCCTACACAAGATATCCAGCTTTTTTTTAAAAAATGAGGCATAAAAAGTCAAAAATAACACACCCCTAAGAGACAAAGCAGTCATCAGAATGAGTCACAGATATAACACAGATGTTGGAACTTTCAAACAGGGGATTTAAAACAACTATAATTAATAAGTTGAAAGCTATAATGGAAAAGGTAGATAACATGTCATATCATGTGGGAAATTTCAGCAGTGATGAAACCATAAGAATAAAATGGAATTACAATAAATTTTTTAAAAAGAGATAAAGAATGCTTTTGAAGGCTTGTGAATAGAATCAATACAGCTAAAGAAAAAACCAGTGAACTTGAAGATGATCAATGGAAATTACTTAAACAAAAAGGAAAGAAAAATTTTCTTTAAAAAGTACAGTCAAGAACTATGAGACAATACCAAAAGGTCTAACATGTAATTCAAATCTTGCAAAGTGCACCAAAAGAAAATCCAGGTCAGGATAAATATTTGAACAAATAAATGGTCAATCATTTTCCAAAATTAATGACATATTAAACCAAAGATCCAATATGCTCAAATAATACCAAATACAAATGAGGAAGTATTCAAACCCATGAAATAGACAAAGAAAAAGAGAAAACCTTGAAGTTTGCCATAGGACAAAGACACTTTCTACAGAGGTATAAGAATAAGGAATACAGTGCCTTTATTGTCAGAAAGTATGCAAACAAAAGAAAAATAGCATGATAACTAACAATATGGTATATTTTAAACATATCAATAATTATTTTAAATAGTAATGGTCTAAATAAACCAATTATAAGAAAACTCTTTGTAGATTGGATCGCAAAAAGTAATACCCAATCATATGCTGTTTTCAAGATGTCACAAAAGGCCAAAAGTAAGAGAGGACAAAAACAGGCCACGCAAACACAAAACAGAAAAAAAGCTGAAATATCTATATTAATATCAAAGTAAACCTCAGACAGAAATTAGTTGAGGTAAGAGTAGCAGTAGTTATGTCAATGTAACTAAAACAGTTGTCACCCTTGTGTTTGCCAAGATGTATTCAGTTAGACTGGTTAACTAAATGGGTGCCCTTTTCTTCCTCTATGACTTCCTAAGGTGGAAAGACCCCATTTCCAGTTTGAGGGAGAACTTTATTCTTTTCTTTGGTCTAGCCCTTTTAATAAAACTGATAAAACAGAATTGTCCAAGAGTCTCTCTGTGAGAGATCCCTGGATGTCCTGAACAAAGAACTAAATAGGTCTGGATTGTCCCTGTTTTCCATCTGAGGAGATTCGCCCAAACTCGGTTTTCCATAGTTCTGGAGTCTTCCTTCTCCCAGAAAAGTGATTAAATTCCTATGGGTCTCAAGGTCTCCAGGTGTTAAGCGATGACAGTCTACTCCTATAAATTTCAGCACTTGAAATCCAGACTTCACACCTCATGTAGACTGCTGCTTTCCCAATAGTTGCTGCACTTGTACATAGTGGCTAAGAGTTTGGAGGAGGAAGGAGGTCTTATCCCATGGAACAGACTCACAGAACAGGATTTATAGAGCCCTCTCCACAATATGAGGTGACGTAAAAGCTCTAAATATTGACCTCCCATATGACCCCGCAATCTCCCTACTGGGAATATACCCTGAAGACTCAAATCACTCTATAAAAAAGATAACTGCACACGTATGTTTATCGTAGCACTGTTCACAATAGCAAGAACCTGAAAGCAACCATGCTATCCATCAAAAGAGGACTGGATTTAAAAAATGTGGTACATATACACAATTGAATACTACTCAGCCATAAAAAAGAACAAAATCATGAATTTCACAGCAACCTGGATGGAACTAGTGTCTATAATACTGAGAGACCTCTCACAGAAACAAAGATCTGAGTATCACATGTTCTCACTCATATAGTGGACCTTGAACATCCTATGTAATACTATAAGAAAATGACTGACAGTAGTGGGAATCTATGGGGTAGGGGGAAGGGAAGGGAGATGGGATTAACGGTAGTAAATACCTGTCTGGGGATGGAGAGACAGCTCTTATCAACAAGGGTGCCTGAACAAAGCATATTTGTATACCTAACCCTTTACTGTACCCCACAATATCATAATAAAAAATATTGATTATAAAAAATAATAATAATCACACAGTTTTAAAGGTGGGGAAAAAAAACAATATGAGGTGATGAAATAGGGCATAGGAATGCAGCTAAGTTTTTCTCTTGGTTACTCTTTGTTTATATGAGTTTCTGCTTTTCCAATAAAACCTACCCTTAACCCATAACCAGTTATGTTGAGCAATACATTCTGAATCACAGATAAGAACCATAAAAAGAGATAACTTTTATTGAGCTAAATCTATGGAATTTCAATGAAACCATTTGAATGGGACTTTGGGAAACAATATTTAACAGATTCCAAGCACCTTTAAGTATATAACATAAACACATCAGAAGTCATTGTATGCATTAACTAATCTTCCCTGAGTTTATGGTGGGATTGGGAGACACAGGATGTTAAATTATATGGGAATCAAGTAAAAAGAAAGGGCTCTCTAGAACTGTAGAAGGCAAAGAAATTCAATTTGACTTATATGTCAATGAGTTATTTTCAGATTCAAAGATGTCCCAGATCAAAAATAACATACCGTGTCCACATAAGAAATTTATTGCCTATACACCCTTTTTACTAAAATGCCAGCAATAGCATATATGAGACAAAAAGGCTTAGAAATTTCAGATTTGTATTTATACTACAGCCTTTGAACTTCAGGTAGATAGAGGATGAGGTGTGAATATCCAGTTTGAATCAGTTTCCATAAATTCTTCCATAGCAGACAGAATGGGGAGGATGATGGCAGTGGAGCCAGACTATGCAAGTCCCAGTGTGAGTGAGTGAGTGCATGGACAATTTTGCATACATGTCTGTGAGTGAACACGTGAATGACTGACTGAGTGAGGACTTGGGAGCAAGTGATCAGGGCTCTCCTGGTGAAGTAACTGATGCCTCAGCTGCTCTGCTTGGAACCTAGCACTTCCTGGGGCACAGAAGCCAAGTGCCTTTTTTTTTTTTAATCAGTAAAGTCCTTCCTGGGAAAAGCTGCCGGGAGTGACGCCGGCTCCAGGCTCTGCCTCACTACCACTGTGCCTGGTCAGACAGTGGCAACAAAGACCGCAGAGGGAGTACAGTGATGGAGCCAAAAGCACAGCCCCAATGTAGAAGACAAAACAGGCTCCCTGCTGCCGTCTTGAAAACTGGGCGAGGAAGTACTCTGGCTTTCTCACCACAGAGCAACAGACCCAATCTCTGTGACCAGCAGGTTAACTACTCAGAGTTGATTGTAACCCAGAGGGAAAATTCCAGAAGCACAAACTTTGGAGGGACAGGATGAGTGCTGAATCTCAGACGCCCCGCCCCCTGAGACTAATTCAGCTGTGGGACAAAGTGTATGACCAGAAAGGGATAAGGAAGACCCCCAAAGAGATCAGCAGTGAATCCAGGGCTGACACAACATCCTCTTCCACAGCAATCCTCTGAACATTAGACACACATGGCTTGGGCATGATTGAGAGGGATGAACCCAAGCAGAGCATAGATGTCAGTTGCAATAGGCAGCCTGTACTCCAGGATAAGTCTGGCTGGGATGCCCTGTCCCCCAGTACCTGAAAGGGAGACAATCTTGCACCTCTCCAGACCATATGAGAGTAGGAGAAGAAGACTGAAGCCCCAGTCACCATCTTCTCCTTCCCTGGGTCGCATGGGCTGGGGGAGATTATAAATGTAGTAGCTGCAACTCTGCAGGAAAAAGCAGAGGGTCTTGCCTGTGAGCTGCTGAGAGGAACAATTGCAGAACCTGCCACAAGAGGGCAGATTTATTTTTCCTTTTTTTGTGCATGAATGTGTATGTGAGGGTTCAATTTGAATTCTCCCCCATTTTTTTCTTTGTCATTTTCTTCTTTCTTTTTTTTTCTGTATGTGTGTTTACATGAATGATTGAATGTTCATCTTTCAGTTTGGGGTTTTTTTTTTTGTTCTCTTTTTTACTTTAATGTGTAAGTGAATGTATGTGTGAGGGTTCAATTTCCATTCCCCTTTTTGTTTTTTCTGTTTTCCTTTTTCTCTTTCTTTCATTTTGTGTTGTGTGTGAGAGTGTGTGTATATGTGTGTCTGTGTTCAGTTTTCCTGTTTTCTGTTGTTTTTGTTTTGTTTCCAGTTTGTTTTTGTTTTTGTTTGTGGGAGTGTGTGCATGTGTGTGTGTATGTGTATGGTCAATTGTTCTTTGCTTTAGTTTCTGCTTTTGTTTTTCTGTGTTTTTTTAAATTTTTTAAGATTTGTGTCTGTCTTATTTCATTCTACTTTCATTGTTGTTACTGTGTCTTTGACTCAAGCGATACACAAATATATGCATTGCATAGTCATACAAAGTGGTGTTGGGGAGTGGGTCTCAGGGAACCCATATCCCAGCCAGTGAACATTATGATTTGCAAGTAGCTTCTGAATCCTAGCTCCCCAATCTAAATGTTATTCAACTCTCAAAACTACAAGGACAACAAAGTTTTCCACCCACAGCCCTGTTTCAAAATAGAACAAATCCAGAGCCCTGATCATGGAAGAACAGAGGGCTGAGCAAACATCAGAAGTGAAAGTCCCTCCCACTACCACTAAATGATGAAACTAAAAAGAAAAGAAAGAGAACTGTCACAAATGAGGAAAAATCAACAGATGAACACAGATAATTCCCAGTATAGCAAAGAGAGAATGCCTGAAAATCAGACCACAGAACTCAAACAATAGAAATCACCAACAACTGGCCCAGAATGCAACAGGAATTAGGAAATGAGTGGAAAGAGTAAATAAGACTCGAGAAGGACAAGATGCAACACCGAAAGCACCTGGAACAGAGATTTTGGTCATAAAAATCTTCATCCAGAAAATAAATAACAAGATGACAAACATGGAAAGCAGAATTAATCAAGCAGAAGAAAGAATCTTAGAATATGAAGACCAAAACATGGAATGAACCCGATTTATAAAAAACATAGAAAGAAAACCAAATGAAAGAACAAAGTCTACAAGAGATATGTGATTATATCAAGAGACCAAACATACACCTGACTAGTATCCCAGAAGAAGAAAGGGAAACAGAGAATACCTTAGAGCAAGTATTCCAGGAGGTTATCCAAGAAAACTTTCCCCATTTCACCAGAGATGTGACCATCCAAACACAAAAGATACAAAGAACCCCCACAAGACATCAAATGAGAAGACCAACCTGTAGACATATATTAATTCTCCTACACAAAGTAAACACAAAAGAAAAACCCTAAAGGCAGCAAGAAAGAAAGGTCAGACTACCTCCCAGGGAAGACCAGAATAGCAGCAGACCTATTGGCAGGCACACTACAAGCTAGAAAGGATTGGAGTCCAATTTTCAAAGTCCTCAAAGACAAACAGTTTCAACCAAGAATTTTCTTACCAGCCAAGCTCAGTTTCATCAGTGATAGAGAATTAAAATCCTTCCCAGACATTCAATTCCTAAGAGATTATGCAGTTTCCAGACCAGCTCTACAGAAGACTTTTAAAAAGATATTAAGCACAGAAGAAAGAAAGAAAGAAAGAAAGAAAGAAAGAAAGAAAGAAAGAAAGAAAGAAAAAGAATGGCAATGCAGTTCCCAATAGAATAGGAACACAGAATCAACAGAGGATACATCTCGACTGCAAACATACATCAACCCAAAAGTTAAAAGAAAACAAAGAAACAAAAAAAAAACCTTATAAGAACGTCATGATAAGGATAAACACTCACGTTTCAAAAATCAACCTAAAGAGGAAAGGACTAAATGCGCCACTGAAAAGACACAGAATGGCTAACTGGATAATAAAAAATCATGATCCAATAATTAGCTGCATCCAGGAAACTCATCTCACTATAAGGGATATACAGAGACTCAAAATCAGAGGATAGAAAAGGAATTTCCAGGCAAATTGATCACAAAAGAAGGTAGTAGTTCTGATCTTAATATCAGATTTAAAAAAAACTTATAAGCTATCAAAAATTTAAAGAGATACAGAACTATACTACATAATGATAAAAGGTTCAATTCATCCACAAGATATATCCATCCTAAACATATATGCAACCAACACAGGGCCACAGGTATTTATAAAGCAACTACTAAGTAAACTAAAAAACAAGATTAACACTAGCTGGGAACTTAGATACATCAATAACAATCCTAAATAGATAATTGAGGCAAAAAATCAACAAAGAGACCAGAACCTAAACTTGACACTTGACCAAATGGACTTAATAGATTCCTATAGAACACTTCATCCAACAACCACAAAATATACATTCTACTCATTGCCACACGGAACACACTCAAAGATCCATCACATCCTTGGTCATAAATCAAGCATAAACAAATTACACAAGATCAAAATACTGCCATGCAACTTCTCAGACCACAGTGGAATAAAAGTAAATATCAACACAAACAAAATTTCCCCCAAATCCACAAAGACAAGGACATTAAATAGCATAATGCTAAATAACTCCTGAATCAACACAGAAGTAAAAACAGAAATTAAAAGATTCCTGGACACAAATAAAAATGAAGAAACATCTTACCAAAACCTCTGGGAAGCCATGAAAACAGTTCTAAGAGAGAAATTTATGCTTCTACAAACACGCTTCAAGAAAATGGAAAGATCACAAGTTAACAGCCTAACAAATCACCTAAGAGAACAAGAAAGTCAAGACAATCAAAACTTTAACTTTAGCAGAAATCTAGATCACCAAAGGAAAAGCCTAAATGCGGGATATAGAAGACAAAAATATTATAGAAAAAAAAATCAACAAAACAAAAAGCTGGTTCTTTGAAAAGATAAATAAGATTGATGGACCCCCTAGCCAACAAACCAAGAAAAAGAGAGAAAAAGCCCAAATAAGCACAATAAGAAATGCAAAAGATCAATCAAAACTAAAAAATATTATTAGATTATTATGCACACCTGTATGGAGACAAACTTGACAACTTAAATAAAATGGAGGACTTTCCGACATTACACAACCTCCCAAGGTTGAAACAAGAAGACATTGAGAAACTAAATAGACCAATGAAACCTAGAATTTTACTCCATCATGAGAAAACTACCAAATAAAAAAACAACAAAACAAAACAAAACAATCCTGGACCAGGTGGCTTTCCAGCAGAATTCTACAAAACAGAAAAGAAGGAGCTGATACCAATCCTATTGAAAGTATTTCAGACAATTGAGAAAGACAGAATTCTCCCCAAATCATTTTATGAAGTTGACATCACACTGATACATAAACCAGGTAAAAAGATTCAACAAAGAAAGAAAACTACAGGCCAATAGTCCTAATGAACATAGACACAAAAATTCTCAACAAGAGTCAAGCAAATCAGATTCAACAACACATCTCAAAAATCATCCACCATGACTAAATAGACCTCATCCCCAGGTTGCATGGCTTGTTTAACATAAACAAGAAAATAAATGTAATTAAAAACATCAGCAGATGTAAAAGCAAGAACCACATGATTATATCATTAGATGAAGAAAAAGTTTTGGATAAAATCCAGCATCCCTTCTTGATAAAAACCCTTGAATATCTAGACATAGAAGGAACATACCTCAAAATAGTAAGTGCCATTTACAATAAACCCACAGTCAGAATATTGCTTAACAGACGGAAACTGGAAGCATTTCCACTGAAAACCAGAACAAGACAAGGCTACTTATACTCACCCCTCCTGTTCAACATTGTGTTGATAAGTCCTAGATAGAGCAATTAGGCAAGAGAAAGAAATCAGGAGTATCCAGATAGGAAAAGAAAAAGTTAAGCTATCCCTCTTTGTAGATGATAAAATCTAAGATAATCTGTCAAAAAACCTGCTTTCACTGATAAATGACTTTGGCTATATCTTGGGGTACAAAACAAGTGTGCAAAAGACAGTCACAGTCTTATACACCAACAAGAAACAGGCAGAGAAACAAATAAGAAGTACAACCCCATTCATAATAGCCACAAAAGATTTAAAAATGAAATATATCAGCATCTTCCTAACCAGAGAAGTGAAAGACCTTTACAATGAAAACTACAAAACACTGGTCATTGAAATTCAAGAAGACACAAACAAATGGAAAAATATTCCAAGCTCATGGATAAGAAGAATCAACACTGCTAAGATACATCCTACCAAAGGCAATCTACAGATTAAATGCAATACCTATTAAATTACCAACATCATTCTTCTCAGACCTGGAAACAATAGTAAGAAATTCATATGGAAACATAAATAACCACAAATAGCCAAAACAATCCTTAGCAAATGAAACAAAGCAGGAGACATCACACTTCTAGACTTAAGCTTTACTATAAAGTTACAATAATCAAAGCAGCCTGGTAGTGGTACAAGAATAGGCATATGGACCAAAGGAATAGGATAGAGATTCTGAAAGCAAACCTCAATTTTTCAAGCAATTCATCTTTGACAAAGCCTCCAGCAGCAACCACTGGGGAGAGGAGAACCTATTCAGTTAATGGTGCTGGGAAAACTGACTGGCCACATGAAGAAGATTAAAACAGGACCCCTACATATCACCAAACACAAGAATCAACTCTAAATGAATCAAAGACCCAAACATAAAACCTCAAACTATAAGAACCTTAGAAAATGCAGGAGACACCCTTATGAAAATTAGAACTGGTGACCAATTCCTGATTGAAACCCCAAGTGCCCATGCCATAAGAGATAAGTTAGACAGGTGGGACCTCATTAAATTGAAAAACTTCTGCAAAGCAAAAGAAACCATCAAGAGAGCAGGGAGACAACCCACAGAATGGGAAAAAATATTCATCAACTATATATCTGACAAAGGTCTCACATTCAGGGTCTACAAGGAACTCAAATATGCCAAAAGGGGGGAAAAAACAGTCCCAATAAAAAGTGGACAAAAGACATGAATAGATACTTCTCTAAAGAAGACATATGGACAGTCAAAAGACACATGAAAAAGAGCTCAGCCTCACTAATCATCAGAGAAATGCAACTTGAAACCACATGAGATTCCACCTAATCCCAGTAAATACAGCCATCATTAATAAAACAAAAAACAACAGACACTGGCGAGGATGCAGAGAAAAGAGAACACTTCTACACTGTAGGTGGGAATGCAAACTAGTTCAACCTCTATGGAAAACAAAATGTGGCAATTTCTAAAAGAACTAAAAATTGACCTTCCATATGATCTAGCAATCTTCTTATTGAGAATACACCTGGAGGCACTCAACTCATTCTACAAAAAAGATACCTGCCTATGCATGTTTATTGTAGCACTATTACAAAGCAAAAACATGGATCCAATAATGCTGTCCATTGAAACTGGATTCAATAAAAAAATGTGGTACATATACATGATGGAATATTTTGCCGCCATAAAGAAGAATGGACATGGACTGCACAGCAACTTGGATGGATTTAGAGTCTATAATGCTCCGTGATCTATCACAGAAACAAAGAACTGATTACCACATGTTGTCACTCTTAAGTGGACTGAACATTTACCATAATACTATAAGATAGGGATTAGTAGTAGCAGGATACTGCCAAGGGAGGAAGGAGGGGTGACACATCAGTAAGGGTTCCTGATCTCAAACAAGGTGAAATGGGGACCAAAGGGTGGCCCAAACTTTACCTGCATGATGACCTCTTGTACAGCTAATCCTGAATTGTATGTCACATCTTTAAAATAAAAAAGAGAAATTTGTTCAAAATACTATAATGTATAATCTTAATTTGAAATTATATAAATATATATGCATATAGAACAAAAAATTCTTCCATATCAACAATGGAGAGTTCCTTTGCCTTATGAAGAGCAGCTAGTCAGGCTTAGAATTACTTACTATAAAATGTTCAATTTAATGACCACAACTTCTCTGATAGTTCCACTTTTTTTAAAACTAAGTTATTTTAAGCCCTAAAATCAGCCCATGTCCTCAGTTAAAAGAGGATGAGTCTTTGGTGGGCAAAAGGAGAAAAATCAAATCAAAACAATATAAACCGATTTTCTTGCTATGAAATCCAGTAAGTCTCTAAGTTAAAGATATTAATATCTTACATAATTACATAAATTTGGGTAGCAATAGGCTGAATCTATAAAAAAATTTTGAACCTTAAATACATTTTTTAAACATTGTATAATTTTATTGTTCTCATACAAGCAGGCAAACCATAAACTTTCAAATTGAAATTCATCCTAGTTTTGAAACTTCCTGAAAGCAGAACCTAAGACTAGGACTTGGATGCTGGCATATTGTCAAGGAACTGATCCCAGAAAAGCATATTGAAGATGCTGAAAGATTAAGATGGAAAAGAATAAGTCAGACTCCCCTGGCTTTAGAGAAAGCTATGTGGCTATAAGTATGAAAATGCACCAAGCACTTGAGATAGAACATCATCAGCATGAATTGAATCTAAACAAGTGCTGAGACCGACATTACAGGTGAGTTGAGCAGCAATGACTAGGGCACCAGAGGCATCTGCTCTAGAGCCCTATGGATGGGCTTTAATGAGTGCTAAAACCAAGAATTCTGAAGAGTTGTACATAAGTGTTCCAGCTGTGGGAAAGGTTTTTCATAAGGAAATTTCAGATGCACATTTAAATTAGAGTGGGCAAGGATGCAATCATCACATATTCCTTGTTATGAGCTGAATGATTGTGTGCCCTCCAAATTTATGTGTTGAAGCCCTAACCCCAATGTAATGATGCTAGGAAGTAGGGCTTTTAGGAAGTAATCAGGTAATGAGTGAAGAGGCCTTATGACTGAGACTACTGCCTTTATAAAAGGAACCCCAGAGAGCTTTCTTTTCTCTGGCTCTCTTTACTCTATGTAAGAATGCAGCAAAAAGTTGGTAGTCTGCAACCCATCAGAGGGTCCTCACCAAAACCTGACTATGCTGGCAACCTGACCTTGCATATCTAGCCTACAAAACTGTGAAAAATAAATTTCTGTTGTTTATAAGCCATCTAGTTTGTGGTACTTTGTTATAGTAGCCTGAACTGACTGAGATACTAGTAAAATTTGAATGAACAATATTTTGTATCTCCAATACATTTAATAGGTAATCTAAGCCAAGTTCTCTGTCAGAAGTCATTCTGAAATGGGAACACTAAATCTCTGGCCATTTCAGAGAATTGAAATGATCAGGAACATAGTGTGTGTGGTGGGGGAGGGAATTTGCAGATGGTGGGAAGGTAACAAAATGAAAATCCAAAACTGTTATACATTCTGTTTATTCACCAATGGTATAATTAGAACAGACAGGGCAATACCTGCAGGTTCACATTCGCAGGTATTATCCAGCTCTGAGGAGTGAGGGGCAGGACAGTTCCCCACTGCCTAATGAATAATGTAAGATTATACATTATAGTATTTTGAGGCTAAATCAGATGCTCCTCTTGCATTTTCCTGAGCACCTTAATGCACCCCCAGTTCCTCCATTTTATCACAACAGAGTGAACAAGCAGATGGGGAGCATGTGTGTAAATATATATATATCTGGTTCACCTGTGTATTCATGGAGAGCTCAAAGCCTGCCTCAGAATAGACATTCGATACATGTTTAAGAAATTATTGAAAGTATATTTAATAGAAAAAGTCAATTTGGCAAGATCCTGTATCAGGTCCTCCTGAATGGTGTTAGGATGGGCAGAGGTCAGTGGTACTGCTGGGTAGAGTGCCAGAATGAATTTTGCCCTCATTTAGGAGAGGCAATCTAATCAGTGAAGCAGGTGGCAAACAGGGTTTGTATTTCTTTGGAAAAATTTAGAAATTTTACTTCAGAAACACCTCAGGTTGTAAAATTATGAAAACTAAGGAAGAAGAATGATTTATTATAAGAAATAGATTCAAAAGAATAATACAAAATTGTATTACATCTTGTGTTTGTATAAACAACACTGGACTGAAATATTAAAAATGAATATATTTGATTAAAAAGATATTGGTATTGTGTCTTATTTCTGGAGTTCTTACAAACTTTGTATAATAAACAAAACATTTTCAAATGGAAATAACCCTACCCACAACACCAAAGACTAAACAATATCAGGATTTGACAATCTGTTATACATAGAGATACAACTACATGGAAAATTTAGCATGAATAGTTGCTACTGTTTCAACTGCTAAAATAAACATGAACAGCACACTAATAGAATGAAAAAGAGAAAACAGTCTCTAGTATCCTTGATGCAACTCTAAGTGAATTTCACCTTAACAGCCTGAAATTCCAAGAGCAGATGGTTGTGAGATGCCAGTGGTAATCATTTTATCATCAGCATATGGAAAGGGGACTCTCACGGTGTACAGTCATAGTACTGCCATTTCTGAGCCAGGCAAGGGATTAAAACAAACTCCAACTTTTAAAATTGACTGCATCAAACACTGCCTTAGAATGATTCACTTGGTGCTGTTTCTCTCGGTCTTGAGAAGAGATTTAAGTGAAGGTTCGGCCTTTATAATAATTGCTAGAAAATCGGGAGTGATTGAAGCCATGTGCTACAATGGTAACCTAGGCCTTACTGAGTAACTGTTCTCCATTTCAAAGAATTAAATCTCTCTGTTAATAAATTAGTGCTGAAATCATATCTATCTTTCCACCTTATACCATCTGACCCCTGTGGCCCACTCAGTTCAGTCTCCATTCTCAATTGCATGAGATTAAGTAACTCTCAAACTATCCTGGCATTGGCAAATAGGCGATTGAGATTTGCTTTCAGAATTCCACGACCTTTTCTAAACAAAGCTGGACTTTTCTGTGTTAGCACTATTGATATTTTCAGCTGGGTAATTCTTTGTTTGGAGATAAAGGGAACAGTCATCTGCATTACAAAACCCTGGGCCTCTACCTTCCAGATGTCAGCAGCAATCCCTCTCCTCTATGATAACCAGAAATGTCTCCAGACACTGCCTAATGTCCCCCTGGGGAACGAAATCACCCATGGATAGAAGTTACTAAAATAAAGGAAGTTCCAAAGTATGAAATATCTTGTTAAAGAAACACATAGAACTGGCCAGATGTGGTGATTCACGCCTTTAATTCCAGCACTTTGGAAGGCTGAGGTAAGATGATTATTTGAGCCCAGGTGTTTGAGGCCAGTTTGGCAACATAGTGAGACTTCATCTCCACAAAAAATTTTTAAAAATTAGCCACGTTTGGTGGCAAGAGCCTGTAGGCCTTGCCTATGGGAGACAGAAGTGGATGGGTCTCTTGACCACAGGAGATGGAGGATGCAGTGAGCCAGGATCACGTCACTGCACTCCAACCTGGGAGACAGAGTGAGACCGTGTGGGGAGAAAAGAAAAGAAAGAAAAAAATGAAAAAAAGAAAAATTCTGATGTCTCTGGGATTGCACATGCTGTGGTCCTAATAATGTTTTATATGAAGCACATGGTCATTTACATTAATTAATTATATGGCTTGTTTTCTGATCACTAAGCCTATCTAACTTTTAAGCCCAGTCCACTTGATTAAAGTCCCAATCTGTCTATCCATACTGTATTTTTCTTGAAATTTTTTTAAAAAGCTTTATAACGATATTTAAGCTCAAATTAATGTTTAGAATGCATCCATTAGATATGAAAGTCCCAGAAAAATAGAGATACTGTCTTTTGCATTTTATATTTGCTCATTAATATTATGTTCAGCCTCACATACATCACCTGGGAGAGCATTTTGAAAGGACTTTAGAAAAAAAACAAGACCCAAAATAACATTATGACTCTGCAGATCAAACAGGCAAGTTGCCTATTTCCCAACAAATTGCCTGTTAATAAGGATATTTGTAGACATTGTGAATGGGAGAGACAGTAGAGATTATTTTATATGATAAGAGAAAAACCAAACAAAACAAAATCTCTCACGTTAGATTAGAGTGCTCCAAGGAAAGAGAAATGCATTCACTATCTTGTCTTACACACAAACACTCAAAGTGAGTTAACCATAAACATAGTGATCAACTTCACTTTCTAAATTCAATCCTGACACTTTTGTTCCATCTCCTCCTAGGAAGAAACATTGCCAAACGAGTGGTATTTCAAATAACCCACAGATTTTCCTTGCTTCTCATCCCTTAATGTCTCCCACCACTTGGGTTCTTGATTGAAAAGCATTTCTTACTATTTTGGGATATTTATTTTGCAAATGGAATGGTAATATTAAAGGCATACCAGAGAGACTATGTGTGGACGTTCCAGAGGATTCCTCTATGCATAATTAGGTTGTGTCTGCCCCATGCATACCTTTGCCCTCTCCATTTTACTTAATGAATGCTCAAAAGGACAATCTTGGCACCATACCTCAGTCTGTGGGTTAAAAGTTCCACTGGCATAGGATGACTAATTAGAGTAGATTTTATTAAAATTCAGATATATCCTACAAAATTCTGAGCTAAACTTCCCCAATATTTCTTGAAGCCAAAGGCATAGACAATGCTCAAAATAAGACATACAAGCAGCCAACAGATACATGGAAAAATTCTCAACTTCACTAATCATCAAAGAAATGCAAATTAAAACCACACTGAGATACCATCTAACTCCAGTCAGAATGGCCATCATCAATAATTTAAAAAAAAAAAAAAGATGCTGGAGAGATCACGAGGAAAAAAGTAATACTTCTACACTGTCGGTGGGAGTGCAAACTAGTACAGCCTCTGTGGAAAACTGTGGAGATTCCTAAAAGATCTAAAAATCGACCTTCCATATGACCCAGCAATCCTCCTTCTGGGAATATACCCTGAGGAACTTAAATCACTCTACAAAAAAGGTAGCTGCACACGCGTGTTTACTGCAACATTATTCACAATAGCAAAAACATGGAACCAACGAAAGTGGACTGAGTAAATAAAAGGTGGAACATTCACATGATGGAATATTGTGTAGTCATAAAGGGAAACAGACTAATTAATTTCACAGCAACTTGTATGAAATTAGAGTCTATAATATTCAGTGATTTATCACAGAAACAAAGATCTGAGTACTATATGTACTCACTCATAATCAGACCCTGAACAATTAACATATTACTATAAGAAAGGGATTTCCAGTAGTGGGATACTGCCGGGGCGGGAGGCACATAACATGAATAAGAGTATCAAACTTTACCTCTACTATGATCACTTATGTATCTAACCCTGAATTGTACACCACATTTTAAAAATAAACAAATAAATAAATAGGCAAAGGACTCACACTTACATATTCTCATATTCTGCACTAGCTCTTGTAACACCCCTTTCCTGCCAGTAAAGAACTCAGAAGGACAGGAATACCAGTTTGTTAGAGATCCCTCTATTCACTATAATACCTAATTCAAATACCCACCTACCATCAAGTTTATCTTAATAAACTTGCTTCACTGTAATAATCTTTGCTCAATGTACTCCTATGCCAAGACACTCAGTATCTTTTTTCTTTATCTAGAGAAGACAACAATATACCTAGTTGGTCATACCCCAGGGGTTCACTGAAGCCCTCTCCTATTTTTCCTAGTTACTCAATTGAAGTTTTGAAGGCCTAAATCCCCCTTTGTAATTGGTTCTGATACAGAGAAAAAAGCCTACACAAATTATTTCATCTACTTGCTCTTAGCAGAAAAAAGGACATAGTTTCAGAACATAAATTATATTTACTTCAAAACTCATTGCAGTATTTAGGGAATGACTTACCTCATGAGAAAATCACTATCTCCTTAGACTGAAGACTATCCAAACTTTCTCTAGATCCCTCACAAAATGACAATTGAGAAAATTTCCAGGTTTTACTGGGTTTTAAAATTGGGTCAAATTTTTCCAAGATTGCTCTCTGTCTGTGTAAATTGAATTCTCGATAAAGGGCTTTCCACTCTGGGAGCCCCAAGCATGAACAGGCCTTCTATGTCCTATAGAAGGCTTTTTTTTTAACAGACTCCTTTCCTAGGCATTCCTCACTACAAAATTACCTTTTGTCAATTTGTAGATAAGCCATCTGGACAAGCTTTTGGAGGTTTACCTTGTGAAAACCATCAAAAACTCATCACTTACTACACCTCCCTGCATCCCATTGCAAAGGCTTAATGCCCTGGTCCTAGAGGAAGAACTGCTGTCAAGTTTGTTGATCTTTCTGTTGGACTAGCTCTGGTTTCCCCACTTGATCTAACATTTCTTCCTACAGTACAGTTATTACTACTAATGGAGGGCACACAACATTTTCATTCAGTCAAGCAATCTCTTCTTTCACATACTATTCTCTGCTGAATCCTGCCACACTCCTGTCCCTACCAAAAGACGGAACATCATGATTGGCTTGCCTCAGGTAATAAACTTTGGGTAACTTACTCAGATTTATTAGAGAATCATATTTTGAATCCTGGCCTAATATTAATTGTTGTCAGATCATGACTCAAAATTGAAACTGGAGATTATCAAGGATAAGCTGTCACTAATTCAAGCTCTCCTTTAAAACATAGACCTTTACATGATGTAAAATCAGCCCAAATTACAGAATTCGTTGCACATACTTGAGCTTAACAAGGCAAAGACCAGAAGAGTCAATACATACACAGAAAACAGATATGTTTCTGGAGTAGCATGCAATTTGAGAAGGCTTTCAAAACCAACGGAGTTTGTACCCCTCCTCATCAGAAATGGAAAAGTTAAGGAATTTTTAACTGCTTTCTTACTTCCTAAAGAAATTACTATTATAAAAGTCGGAGCCCATTCAAAAATAAGGCAGCTAAAACAAACATACAAACACTTTAGCAGGTCACTGTGCCAAAAAGACAGCCTCAACCTAGGTGGCAATTCTAAGTACTTAAAGCATAAATCTCTGGAAGGATTCAAAGAAGTTGTTTATAATATATAAATACAAGTGTACTTATTCTGAAAAGGATGGAAACTATTTGGCTGTACCCCCACACTTTAATAATCTCTATGTTTTTCAATATGGCCATTTGGTGGAAGATGATTTCAAATGAGTATTTGTTAAATTTCATCATGAAACTACTTATTATGGTGTAAATTGGTTATAGGATCTATATGATCTTCAACCTGGAGATTTCCATATACTTGAAGAAACATTAGAGAAAAGCTATTCTTGAACCTTGTTGGAAGTACTGTTATTACTGTTAACACCACCACGGTAGTGAAACTCTAGAAAGTTAGATTTCACAAATTCACACAATTCACAGTTTCACACAATTGAAATGCTACTCCAACAGAGGCCCTCAAGTTCAGGATTCTCAGAGATCTTCAAGAAATATCTAATCTTTGGAAGTAGACAGGTAACCTTTGAAACAAGCAGATGGTCTTGTTCAGTAGACACGTTCTACCTAAGACATCAGACTTAGACTCCTGTTTAATTCCTGCTTTGCTTTCATCTGAAGGCTATAATCATTTCTTTCCTATTTGCAGCTCTCTTGTGGTTGTACACCCATAATAACCCTCTTTCTCTTTCTGTATTATAATAACTGGGTCAGAACATATTCATTCTAATGTCTAATGCCATTTTAAAATTATTCAAACAGTAGCCACTGCCAATTTACCAACTTCTAGATATATCTTTCATTGCCAGACCCCAATTATAATAACCTCTGGATAATTCTGGTTTCATCAAATGAAACCATAGAAAGTTATAGCTGAATAATGCTATAATGATAATAGTCATTATATATAATTATAATAATTATAATTATAATAAGTGGAATAATTTATACCTGCATGGGCAAATGACTTTTCAATATCAACCTGTTATAATGCTAGTGTCCCTCTTTCCCAGGAAAAGAATCAATTATTAAAACCTATTGACCATATCATAGGTAATTCTAACTTGAATTCAGCAATCTTCATCGCACAGTGAGCCAATTGCTTGTCACTAGAGAGAGACTAATAAAGGTTCAAATATATAACCTAGATAATATAAGACTTCAGTTCTAACTTCATGTCATAAACTAGTAGCTTTTGTTCTGGTTCTCCATGGAACCATCAGATATTACCTCCTTTCAGGATACCTGGTTCTTTTTGCCCCAGACTAATACTTCATGCACATTAGTAAAAGTATTGTGATATTTGTCTGTACACAGACTCCTTCATTCTATAAACCACTAGTGTTAGAAATTCCAACTCAGACACAAGTTTTGAAACAGGATTATACTTGCTTATTCAGGTAATCAACCTGGGGGAATCACTGACTTATTGTTAATGCAAAAAATCACAGCAGTGTTTCCAAAAGTAGAAATCATAAAAACAGGAAGAAATAGCTATAACAAACTTATCATGAACTCTGGCATAAGTTATTAACGATACTATTCCTTTCCTATATGAAAAGAGATCAGTCTTAATTTATTGGCATAGGTAGTGATAGTCACATTGCTTTAGATTTATTTTTAGTTGGTAATAATGGCACCTGTTCCATTGCAAATCTGATCAATGAAACAGACAAGGTAGAAAAAAGCTAGTTGGCTAAGGTTAAACTTCATAGTCTACAGAATTTTCTCTATTGGCCTTCGTTAGGCAATTATAGTTCCTGGTTCTGAAGTATCTCAGAGGAACTATTGTTCTTGTTTTTAGCATAGCGCTTTATGATGTTGGTCTGGCACATTCTATTCAGAGTTTTAAATATTTCCGCGCAGTTGTTCTGTAATTAAATGATCACCATGGTGATCAAGCATGGTAGCTCACACCTATAATCTCAGCAATTTAGAAGGCTGAGGCAGGAGGATTGCTTGAGCCCAGGAGTTCAAGACAAGCCTAGGAAACCTCTTCTCTACCAAAAACACAAACAAAAAAACTGGGTATGGTGGCACATGTCTGTGGTCCCAGCTACTCAAGAGGCTGAGGAAAAAGGATCACCTGAACCCAAGAGGTCAAGGCTGTAGTAAGCTGTGATCATGCCACTACACTCCAGCCTAGGCAAGAGAGATACCCCAATGTGATAAATAAATAAATAATCACCATGGTTACACAACAACAACAACAACAACAACAAAATCAAGATTTCACAATACAATTATTGAGGATATGCAAGATCTACAATTGACTATGGAAAAAACCAAACAACTCTTGATTGGTGAAGATCTTGATTTCTAGTATCCCCTACATGGTCAGCCTCTCACAAATGAAATAATGACCCAAAGTGAGGACTGAGAAACTGAATATACAAATTCCAATGGGCAGACAATGTATAGCAATAGAAGCCTACCCTCAACTACTTTAGCAATGAACTTGGGAAGCTAAATCACCACCTCTGCAGCAATAAGCCCCAGAACAGTTAGAAAATTATTTGAACATAGACAAAATGTTCATGAATATAGACACAAATTTCTTAACAAAATATGAGCAAATTAAATTGGGTAATATCTTTTAATAATTTAATTCATGTTTATCCATACTCCATGCTTCCATTATTGCATTTTTCACATTTAACTGAGAAAAAAATGTTTACATATACAGAAGACACTGAATGCTAGAACGTTAATTGCAGCATTTTATAACAAAGCAATTGAAAGTGACCCAAATATTTGTCAAATGGAAAACAACACTATATAAGCACACCATATTCACTACAGCAGGAAAAAACTTATAGTAGTAGCATATTTAATAAATTTGACAGATATTTAAAACATTCTATTCAATGTAAAAACTAAGCTATCGAAAAAGCAAGTTACAGAATTATAGAAGAAAATACCCCAAACAATGTTTTATATTTTCTAATAAAATATAAATATATAGGTGAATAGAAATATATAGAAATATATCTGGGAAGATATATATCAAACTTCTAAGAAGGATTATTTCTGAGAAAGTGAGAAGGGGGTTGGTACTGGGGACAATTAGAACAAGATTATGTCAAAGAGACCTAGCATCATTTATATTATTTTAAATTTAAATACATCTTAAAATTAAAAATAACAGAGGTCATGTATTACTTGCAATAGTTTTAAAAGTCAACAAACATAAGAGAAAGAAAAAGAGAGAAAGGTCGAAAACTATCAATGGTTCTAACCCATTCATTGACTAAGCAGAGAGTGAAGAAATAAAGCCAAAAAAAAAATACACACACACACAAACACTCACATATACACATATATACATATACACCTTAAATTACAATAGTAAACATCCAATGAATTAAAAACAGTAATAAATAAAATAAATAAAAATATAACCTTCATATACTATATAAAAGACAAGGTGGAAAGTACAAATGAAACTTTTCCTGATTTGCCAAAGTAAGAGTAATATAATATTTTAGATATGCATGTAACATAAAAATAAGAATTACACGTAGTCTTACTAGAGAGTAGAACTGAGATTGTATGAGGACAAAGGATTGTTACTTCCTTTGATTTCTTTTATCCATGCATAACAATACTAGTATTATTTTAAATTTTAAAAGTTTACATAAAGTTAAACTCCACAACATTTTACATTAAAAGTTCAATTATTATGTTTAATATGAGTGTAGTGACATGGCAGAAGTGATGATTTAATGCTTATGTGAACATTAAGACGTCACCTTCTGAGGAGTGATATGAGCAAGATGGTAGATTAGGAAACCCTGGACCCAATTTCACTCCACAACACACTGAATTCAACAACAATATATGGACAAATTCTCTTTATGAGAAACTAGAAATGAATTTAAAAGCTCTTACTCTGGGAAAATCTGAAGCCATTCATCGAAGTCAGAGGAGATTCAGAACAGTCTTTTTACCAGAGATCCTACCTGCGTGCAGCTTTATAAAATCAAGAAGTGATCCCCTGGTTGCCAGTTTCACCCAGGGATGGAAAGTGGTTGGTTTGTATGGTCAGTGCCTCAGCTTTTCCAAGGGGGCTCCTCAAGGGCCTGGCTATTCTCTTGCCAGTCTTGGAGCTCTGGTGGTCCAGCATAGTCTGGCCACCTCAGGGAGTATGGAGGCAGCCGATTAGGCTGATAAATGTTATTGATTCTTTATGCTGCTCAGCACAAAGAGAGCAGATGAAAATCCCAGCTCTCAGCTTAACCCCCAGAGAGGGTAAGAGTTAATCTGTGTCTAGCACCTGAACTTTTCCAGGACTTCCCAAACAACTGACATCTTTCTTGCCAGTTTTAGAGCTTTTACCGGTCTGCCAAAGTCTAGCCATGCAGAGGAGAATGGAAATGGCAGCTTGGGCTGGTATATACTGTACTTCCTCGTTGGCCCTGGCTGAACAGAGAGCAAGCCCAGAAAGCCACAGCTGCTTGCTTTTCCCTGGGAAGAAAGTGTGGGTAGAGACCACTAAAGTCTCTGGCTGAGGTATTTGGTGGGGTCTTATCCTCTACAAGGTCAATCTGTGAAGACTGAGAGATGTCTGTTTTGTCTAATGTATAAACACCAGCACAAAGAGTAAAGGAAAGCAAAGAATCTATCAAAGATGCTTCAAATAATAACAAAACAAAAACAAGATAAATCTTTAGAAATTTACCCTAATAAGACAGGGCTGTATTATTTAACTAACAGAAAATTAAAACTAACTGTCATAAGGGTGATCACCAAGGTCAAAAGACCATTTGTTCTTTGCATGAACAAATCTTGGATTTCAACAAAGAGACAGAAAACATTTAAAGTACCAAAATACTAAAAACTAAAATTAGCAAACAAAAATTCTGTAACTGAACAACATAATAGGTGAATGGAAAAAAACTCAGTAGAGGAGTTCAATGGCAGCAGATCAAGCAAAGAATCAGTGAACTTGAAGATAAATGAACTTGAAGATAATGCTAGAAATAATTCAATCAGACAAAATAAGAATGTAAAAGAGTGAATAAATCTTAAGAAAATTATAAAATCCAAATGATTCAATGTATGCATTATGGAAATTTCAAAGGAGACGCGATAGAAAGAGAATTAAAATAAAATTTATCCAAATAAATAATAGTGATAATTTTCAAATTGAGTAAAGAAATGGACTTTCAAATCTAAGAAGACCAAAGAATACTAAATATGATTAACTTTTAAAAATCCATATAAACCTCATTAAATAAATTGTCAAAAGTCAAAAACTGTTCATTTTGAAATCAGCAAGAGAAAAATGATTTTTCACATACTGAGTACCATAAGATTATTGGCAGGCTTTTTTCATCAGAAATGTTACAGGACAGGAGGAAATGGGATTATATAATCAAAGTGATGAAACAAAATAAAAGACTGATAAAAAAAAAAATACTATACCTGGCAAAATTCTCCTTTAGGGAAAAAAGGGTGGGGGAGCAGTTTATCACCACTCAACCTACCTTGCAAGGACTGCTAAAGAGAGTTCTTTAAGTTAAAATGAAAGGAACTAACTAGCAACATGATAGCTTAATAAAGTATGAAATTCATTGGCGAATGTATATATAGAAAGACAAATGCAAATTAGTATTTCATTGTAAAGGTGGTGGATAATCACTCTTAATTGTAATATAAACAAACTTTTTTAAGACAAAAGTTTATAAATTGTAATATAAAGACAAAAATATAACTAAGAATGTGTTAAGCCAGGCTCGGTGGCTCAGCCTGTAATCCCACGCCTTTGGGAGGCTGAGGTGAGTGGATTGCCTGAGCCCACGGGTTCGAGACCCGCCTGGGCAGCGAGACCTCATCTCTACAATAAAAAAAAAAAAAAAATCAGCTGGGCGTGGTAGCACATGCCTGTAATTCCGGCTACTCGGAAGGCTGAGGCAGAAGGATCGCTGGAGCCCAGCAGGCGTAGCTGTGGTGGCCGGAAGCGGCCACTGCACTCCAGTCTGGGGAACGGAGTGAGACTCCAACTCAAAAAAAAAAAAAGAATGTGTTAAAAAATACATAATATAAATAAATATAGACTATGACAACAGCATAAAGTGTGGGTGAGGGAAAAATTGAACTGTAAAGTTTTTTAATGCAATTAAAATTGTTATCAGTTTAAAATAAAATGTTATACTTTGTGTAACCCCCAAGGTAACCATAAAAGTAAAATATCTATGGAATCTACACGAATGAAAAAAGAAAGGAATCAAAACATATTATTACAAAAAATTTTTAAAACACAGTGAAAGCAGAAGAACAGAAAAATATCAAAAACTACAAAGCTAACAGAAAATAACTAACAAAATGTCAAGAGTAAATATTTTTCTATCTATAAATACTTTAATTGTAAATGAATTAAACTTCCCAATCAAAAGACATCAAATGGCTGAATGGATTAAAAAAAAAAAAAAGAAGCAAGTCTAAACCATATGGTATGTACAAGATACTCACTTTGGGTTTAATGACACATATAGGCTAAAAGTAAAGAGATGTTAATTTGTAAAAATCCATGCAAATGGTAACCAAAAGAAAGCAGGTATGGCTAGACAGATATCAGAAAAAATAAAGTTTAACAAAAAAAACTGCTACAGGAGAAACAAAATAATAATGAGAAAAGTGTCAATGCACTAGGAAAATATAACAATAAGATATCTATGAACTCAGCATCAGAGAACATATTAGATAAAAATGAACATCAATAGATCTGAAAGAAAAAATGGACAATGGTACAATAATAGTAGATTTCCTACTTTCAATTATGGACAGAACATACAGAAGGAAAATCAATAAGGAAACAAAAGATTGAAACATTGTACACCAAATGGACTAAATAGCCATATACAGAACATTCCAACTAACACCAGCAGAATATACATTCTTCTCAATTGCACATTGATCCTTCTGCATGATAAATCACATATCACAAAATAAGTCAACAAATTTAAGATGATTGAAATCATACAAAGTAACTTTATGACCACAATGAAAAAAAAAACAAAAAACTAGAAGTAGCTATTCCAGAAGGAAAACTGAAAAATTTACATATATGTGGAAATTAACACACTCGTGCACAACCATTGAGTTAAAGAAGAAATTTTAAATGTAATTAGAAAATATCTCCAATAAAATAAAAACAAAACCTACCAAACTTATGAGACACAACAACAACAAAAAAAATTAAGAGGAAAATTTGAGATAAATGCCTATATTAAAAATGAAAAAAATTCAAATAAAGAATCCAACTTTACACCAAAAGAAACTAGAAAAAGAAAAAAAAAACTAAGTCCAAGTTTAGAAGAAGAAAGAAAATGAGGAACTAATAAATGTTAAAGAAAATATAAACAAAATAGAAAAGAAAAACAATTCATGAAACTAAGAGGATTTTTTTTTAAGATAAGTAAAATGGACAAACCCTTAGCTGTATAAGAAAAAAAAAAAAGAAAGATTCAAATAGGTAAAACAAAAAATAAATGAGACATGAACTGATGTCACAGAAAGGGTCATAATGAATTACTATGAAAAATTGTTCTCCAACTAACTGGATAACCTAGAAGAAATGAAAATTTCTAGAAACATACAACCTACCAAGACTAAATCATGAAGAAATAGAAAACTGGAACAGACAAACATATGTAGGTCTTACAATTAAGTTCATGAACTCATCCTAGAAAAAGTGCTACATACCTCATTGCTGAATATACTATGGTCACCTTCAAAGCACTACCCTAAGGAAACTATGCATTGATGCAAGCACTTAGTCCACCCATCAAAGCAATTTTGGAACTCTTTTTCTGGAATGGCCACCAGAAAAAAATCTGAGTTAACACTACACTCAATGATGAAAAACTAAGGTTTTCTTCTAAGATCAAGAACACAGCAAGGGCATCCACTCTTACTACTTCTGTTCAACATAGTACTAGAAGTCCTTGCAAGAACAATTAGAAAAGAAAGAAAGAAATAAAAGCATCCAAATTAGAAAGGAAGAAGTAAAATTGTCCCTGTTTACAAATGACATGATCTTAGTGTAGAAAACGCTAAAGACTACATTTTTAAAAACCTGTCATGACCAATAAAATAATTCAGCAAAGTTGCAAGATACAAGATTAACATACAGTTGCATTTCTACACATTAGCAACAACTATCTGAAAAATAAATTTAGGAAACAATACAATTTGCACTAGCATCAAAAAAGAATAAAAATGCCTAGGAATAAACTTAACTAAAGAAGTGAAACTTATATACTGAAAACTGCAAAACATTGATGAAAGAAATTAAACAATTAAACAAGACACAGTGCTAAGACATTCTGTGTTCATGGATTGGAAGACTTAATATTGATAAAAATGCCCATTCTGCCTAAAGCAATACCCAGATTCAAAGTAATTCCTGTCAAAATTTGAAGGACTTTTTTTTTTTTTACAGAAATGAAATAAAAATGTATAAAATTTATATAAAGCCATAAAAAACCATGAATTTCTCAAGCAATCTTGAAAAGAAGAACAAAGCCGGAGGCACCACATTATCCAACTTCAAAATATACTACAAAGCAACTTGGATAGAATTTCAGGTCATTATTCTAAGTGAAGTAACTCAGGAACAGAAGACAAATACCACATATTCTCACTTATAAGTGAGAGCTAAGATATGGGTCAGAAAAGGCATGCAGAATGGTATAATGGACACATTGGAGACTGAATGGGGGAGGGTGAGAGGGTGAGGAATGAAAAATTGCATTATCAGGTACAATGTACACTATTCAGGTAATGGGTACACTAAAATACCACAGTTCATCCATTTAACCAAAAACCACCTGCACCCCTAAAGCTACACACACACACACACACACACACACACACACACACACACACACACACAACCTAATGCAAGGAAATGATAGTTGCTTGAGGTGATGGATACCCCAATTGCTCCATTCTGATCACTACACGTTGCATGCTTGAATTGAAACATCACATGTACTCCATACATATGTACAATTATTATGCATCCACAGTAGTTAAAAATAAAATATTTTCTAATAAACTGAATCAGGCCACTTTTGAATTTACTGAAGGAAAATTTTCTAATTTGACATGAGAATATCATCACACGTTCAATTAAAAGATTCCTCACCCAAAAAGTCCCAGGCTTCTCTGGCAGCTAGTCACCGTAAGAATCATCTCAGGTAGGTCTTTTTAGATTTCTTTTTGTCACATGCACATATTCCTTTCTGCAACCATTATGTCTGTCAGCCCCACCTTCTCTTGCACTCCAATACCTTAGCTCATTAACTGGATGTTTCCGACTAGACAATAGCTGAGAATCCCTGTCCAAACAAATCCCCATCATGTTTATCATTAGCAAAAACACCATCAGTGAGTGCCAAACATATTCAGGACACAACTCAGAACACAGAATTGGACTCAGGACGAATCAGTGGAATCAATGTCAGAGTTAAAATGCTAAGACAGAAACACGAGGTCAAAATAATAATGCTCTCTTCAGGGAAAAAGGAAAGCTCCTTGATGGGGAAGAGTTTCTGGGGATTCGGTCAAACTGAGTCACTCCTGCCTTGAAGATGGTTTGCATGGGCTCCTTTTAAATATGTGCAGACAGGATAAAGCTCATAAGGACTGCCAGAAATGTAACACCATTCAGACTTTCATTTATTTTCCTTGCCTTGAGTCCAACAATAACATGGACAAAAAAATGCCACTTACCCAAAGGCATGGCAGATGTTTTGTTAAGAGCTGCTTATGAAGATTGCAGCCCAATTACCCTAGACCCAGCTCTAAAACCTGCCACTGTATCATTCACTCTAGGTCCTCCTGTATTATCCTCTTCAGCCATCAATTCTCCTTCTTGTTTTTGGAAATTTCAGGACAATTTTGAGAGCAGAAGATCCCTGTCAAATGCTAGCACTTTAAGGTAATTAATATCACCTGGGAATTGCTCTATACAACAGCTTCTAGGACATTCTTTGAGAAGGTCACAGCAGGCAATCAGGACTGCAAGAATCTGAGTTTCCACAAGATGCCTGGAAGCCTGGCTCTCAAATCCTGAGAGCACTGTTCAGCTTTAACTTCATTCCACCTCTGCTAATTATCACAATCTCTGGCCAGTTTTTAAATTAAGCAGCGCTTCCCCTTTAATGGATATGCCTGAAGATATGCACGACGATAAAATGCCCTGGTCAGAAAAGGAAGGAAAAAAATTAAATAGGCCTTAGATTGCACTTACACAGAGAAAATCTGAACAACTGCAATCTCATTACCATCTACTATAAATATTTACAATGCTGAGACATTTTCTGTAAACAAGAAAATAACTGTTTGTGTTAAACAAATTCAGCCAAGCTAACATTTCCATGTACTATTTAACCGTAGCACAGAAGAAATTACAAAGAGCCTGTTACTTTAAGTTATGAATCTTGAGTACTTAAACTCCAGTACAGCTAGTCTTTGTTTTCACATTTGATCACAAACTTCAACATTCCTTCCTGATTCTGTTTTAGCTCCCAAGCATCAGTATGGATTTGCACTGGTGAAGGGAGATGGACTCCATTAACAGTGGCAGAAAATGAAATTCCTAGAATATTTGAAAAATAAGTGAGCTATTGAAGCACAGTGCCTTGAGAAGTATCATAAGAACAGTCATATGGCTTAAGGAAAATTATTCTACACTTTCTTAGCTCCAATCTCCATTTTTTTCCACTTCACATTTCCATTTAACATTTAAAATGTGGCTAAGATTTCTGCCTTCCTTATCTGACAGATTGGCTGTGAGAATCAAATAGTCATATGGATGCAGGAATCTTGCACGCTGAATATTATTTACAAAGTTCACCCACTTAGGGTTATGCTTCAAATTCTTTTTTTTTTTTTTTTTTGAGTTGGAGTCTCACTCTGTCGCCCAGACTGGAGTGCAGTGGCCGCTCCTGGCCACCGCAGCCTCAACCTGCTGGGCTCTGGCAATCCTTCCGCCTCAGCCTTCCAAGTAGCTGGAACTACAGGCGTGCGCTACCACGCCCGGCTAATTTTTGATTTATTGTAGAGATGAGGGCTCACCAGGTTGCCCAGGCGGGTCTCAAACCCGTGGGCTCAGGCAATCCACTCACCTCAGCCTTTCAAAGGCGCAGGATTACAGGCTAAGCCACCGAGTCCAGCTTAAATTCTTTTTTTTTTAACCTTTTTACTAACCACTCTTATTCTACTCATATTCCTGCCAGTACCTAAGTACAGTTGTATATCACAAAATGATGTTATAGTCAATGGCAGACCACATATACAGCAGTGATTCCATAAGATTCTGATGAAGCTGATAAATTCTTATCAACTAGTGACAGTCATAGCCATTGTTATGATGGAGTGAAATGCATTACTCACATGTTTGTAGTGATGCTGGTGTAAACAAACCTACTACATTTGTTTAGGTTTGGGGGGGAAGATGGTGACAAAGCCAGTCAGACTATGTGAATCCCAGCGTGAGTGAGTGTATGAAAAATTTTGTGTACGTGTCTGTAAGTGGGTATGTGAGTGAAAGACTGAGTGGAAACTTGGGAGCAAGTGGCCAGGGCTCTCCTGGTGAAGTAGCTGGTGCCTCAACTGCTCTGTTTGGACTCTAGCAATTCCTGGGGCACAGAAGCCAAGCACCATTTTTTTGTTGTTAATCAGCAAAACCCTTCCTAAGAAGAAGCTTCCAGGAGTGACTGCTCACTCCAGGCTCTGCCTCACTACCACAGAGCCTGACCGGACAATGTCAGCAAGGGCTGTGGAGGGAGCACAGTGAGAGAACTAGAGGCAGAACCCCACTGTAGAAGACAAAACAGTGTTCCACCACAGAGCAACAGATCCAATCTCTCTGTGACCAGCGGGTTAACTACTTAAGGGTTGATCATGACCCAGAGGGAATATTCTAATAGCACAAACTCTGGAGGGACGAGACAGGTGCTAAGTCTCAGGCACCCCATATCCTACACTGCTTCAGTAGAGGGACAAAGGATATGACCAGTAAAGAATGAGATAGGCCTCCAAAGAGATCAGCAGTAAGTCTGGGGCTGAGCCAACCCTGTCCTCCCCAACAATCCTCTGAATGTCAGACCCATACAGCTGGGGCATGACTGAGAGGGACAAACCCAGGTGGCAACTGGATGTCAACCATGATAGGAGGACTTCACTCCAGGATAAACCTGGCTGGGGCATCACCAGTCAGCTCCTGGGGAAAGAAACAATCCCACACTTCTCCACTGGAGGGGATCCCTCTGACCATATCATAGTGGGAGGGGAGGATAAAGCCCCACCCTCCCCCATCATCTCTTCCTCCTTCCCTGGGCAGACACTGGGAGATTGTGAATGAGGCTGCAGCTCTGCAAGAAACAGCAGAAGGACTTGCCTGTGAGCAGCTGAGAGGAACAATTACAGAATTAGCCACAAGTGAGCAGGTAACTTTTTTTTTCTTTTTCCTTTGTGTATGTGAGAGTTTGATGTACATTTCCCACACCTTATTTTCTTTTTCTTTCTTCTTTTTCTTTCATTATTATTTTGTTTTTTTGTTTTCTGTTTATGTGTGTACATGAATGAGTATTCATCTTTCATTTTTTGTCTGTTTGTTGAATTCGTTTTTTATTGTTCTTCTCTTTTTTTAGTCTAATGTGTGTGTGAATGTATGTGGGAAGGTTCCATTTGAATTCTTTTTTTTTCATTTTCTTTCCTTCGTCTCCTTCATTTTGTGTTGGGTGTGTGTGTGTGTGTATGTGTTCAGTCCTTTTTGTTTGTTTATTTTGCTTTTTTTTAAAAATCCAGTCTGTTTTGGTTTTGGCCTCTGTATGTGTTTAATTGTGTTTTTGCTTTGGTTTCTGCTTTTGTTTTTCCTGTGCTTTTTTTTTTTTCAAAGCAGGATTTATTGAGAGGACAGAAGAACTCCCACAGTGAAAGGGGACCCAGAGGGGTTACCCCCTGTGCTTTTTAAAATTTTTTGTCCCTCTTATTTCATTCTATTATTCTCTGTTCTCCTCATTGATGTTACTGTATCTTGGACTCTGGGGGCACACACATGTACCCATTGCATCATCAGATAGACTGGTGGTTGGGAGTGGGTCTCAGGGAACCCATACCACAATCAATGAACATTGTGATTTGCAAGTAGTTTCTGAATCCTATCTTTCTATTCTTCAACTTATTCAATTCTCAAAACTACAGGAGACAGCAAAACTTCCCACCCACATCCCTGTTTCAAAATAGAACAAATTCAGAGCCTTGATCAGGGAAGAAGAGAGGGCTGAACAAATATCAGAAGTGAAAGCCTCTCACACTGTCACTGAATAATGGTATTAAAGAGAAAAGAAAGAGATATATCACAAATGAGGAAAAAAATCCATGGAAGAACAGAGGAAATTAGAGTGTGACAAAGAGAAAACACCTGAAAAATCAGATCTGAAAGCCCAAAAAATGAAAGTCACTGACTGGCCTCAGAATACAACAGAGATTAGGGAATCAATGGAAAGAGTGAATAAGACTAAAGAAAGACAAGATGCAATACTAAAAGAACTTTTAACAGAGATTTTGGCCATTAAAATTCATCCAGGAAATAAATAACAAGGTGACAAGCATGGAAAACAGAATTAATTAAGTGGAAGAAAGAGTCTCAGACTTGAAGACCAAAGCATGGAATTAACCCGATCTGTAAAAAATATAGAAAGAAAACTCAGAAAGAAAGAACAAAGCCTAAAAGAGATGTGTGATTATATCAAGAGGCTAAACCTATGCCTGACTGGTATCCCAGAAGAAGAAAGGGAAATAGAGAAAATCTTGGAGCAATTAATCCAGGAGGTTATCCAAGAAAATGCTCCACATCTCAACAGTGATGAGACCATCCAAACACAAGAGGTACAGAGAACTCCTGCAAGACATCAAATGAGAAGACCAACCCCTAGACACATAGGAATTCACCTACATAAAGTAGGTACAAAAGAAAACTCCTAAATGCAGCAAGAGAGAATGATCAGACTACCTACTAGGGAAGACCAATAGAATGGCAGCAGACCTATTGGCAGAAGCACTATAAACTAGAAGGGACAGGAGTCCAATTTTCAAAGTCCTCAAAAATAAAGAATTTCCTATCCAGCCAAGTTCAACTTTATCAGCAATGAAGAATTAAAATCCTTCCCAGACATCCAATCCCTAAGAGATTATGCAGCTTCCAGACCAGCTCTACAGGAGATGCTTAAAGAGGTATTAAGCACATAAGAAAGAAGAAAAGGAATGATCATGTACTTTTCAAGAAAACAGGAGAACAGAGAAACAACAGAGAATACATTGTGACTGTAAACTTGAAACCACACAAACATCAACCTAAAAGTTAAAAGAAAATAAAGAAAAAACTTTATAAGAACCTCATGATGGGGATAAACAATCACATTTCAATAATCACCCTGAACTTAAATGGACTAAATGCACCACTGAAAAGACACAGAATGACAAGCTGGAAAAAAACTGTCCAATAATTTGCTGCATCCAGGAAACTCATCTCAACACAAGGGACAAGCACAGATTCAAAGTAGAAGTTGGGAATTTCCAGGTGAATGGATACAAAAGAAGACAAGAGCCGTGATCTTATATCACACAAAACAACCTTTAAGCTATCAAAAGTTTAAAAGGATATTACATAGTGATTACAGGTTCAATCCCTCAACAAGAAAAATCCATCCTAAATATACATGCACCTAACACAGGAGCACCAGCATCTGTAAAGCAGCTATTAAGTAAAATAAAAAAGATATCGACACTAACATTATTATAGCTAGGGACTTAAATACCCCACCTATCAAGGAAAAAAAAATCAACAAAGAGACCAGAACCCCAAGTTGACACTTGACCAAATGGACTTAATAGATACCTACAGAACACTCCACTCAACAACCACAGAATATACATTCTACTCATCACCACAAAGAATGTACTTGAAGATTGATCACATTCTCAGTCATAAATCAAGCATAAACAAATTTCATACAATCGAAATGCTGCCATGCACTTTCTCAGACCACACTGGAATAAAAATAAATATCAACACCAACAAAATCTCCCCAAAACCCACAAAGACATGAACAGTAAACAACATCATGCTAAACAACTCCTGGGTCAACACCAACATTAAAATAGAAATTAAAAGATTCTTGGAAATAAATGACAATGAGGAAACATCCTATCAAAACCTCTGGGACACCATGAAAACAATTCTAAGAGGAGAATTTATATCTATACAAACACATCAAGAAAATGGAAAGATCACAAGTTAACAGCCTAACAAATCACTTAAGGGAGCTGGAAAAACAAGACCACCAAAACCTTAACTTTAACAAAATAATCCAGATCACCAAAGTAAAAGCCCAAATATGGGACATAGAAGACAAAAATACCATAGAAAAAAAATCAACAAAACAAAAATCTAATTCTTTGAAAAAATCAATAAGATAGACTCCTAGCCAGAATGACCAAGAAAAAGAGAGAAAAAGCCCAAGTAAACAAAATCAGAAATGCAAAAGAGCAAATCATAACTGACTTCAAATAAATTCAAAAGATTATCAGAGATTACTAGGCACACCTGTATGGAAACATACATGATAACCTAAGTGGAATGGAGGACATTCTGATATAATACAACCTCCCAAGACTGAAACAAGAAGACACTGAGACACTAACTAGACCAATAACAACCCAGGATATTGTCTCTGTCATAAGAAACCTACCTACAAAAAAAGAGCCCTGGATCAGATGGCTTTTCTGCAGAATTCTACTAAGCATACAAGGAGGAACTGATACCAATCCTATTGGAAGTATTACAGGCAATTAAGAAAGATAGAATTTTCCCCAAATCTTTTCATGAAACTAACATCCCACTGATACCCAAACTAGATAAAGATTCAAAAACAACAAAAAAAAACAGGTTAACATCCCTAATGAACATAGATGCAAAAGTTCTCAGCAAGATTCTAGCAAATCAAATCCAACAACACATCTCAAAAATTATCCACCATGCTCAGTTAGGCTTCATTCCAGGATGCAGGGCTGGTTCAATATCCACAAGACCATAAATGGAATTAAATACATCAACAGATAAAAAAGCAAGAAACACATGATTATATCATTAGATGCAGAAAAAGTTTTGGATAAAATCCAGCATCCCTTGATTTAAAAAAAAAAAAAAAAAAAACATTGAAAATGTAGGCTTAGAAGAAACATACCTCTAAATAGTAAGCACCATCTATGATAAACCCTCAACCAGCATATTGCTAAATGGTCAGAAACTAGAAACACTTCCCCTGAAAACTGAAATAAGACAAGGCTGCTCATTCTCACCCTTCCTGTTCAATATTGTGTTGGAAGTTCTAGCTAGAGCAATCAGACAAGAGAAGGAAATCAGGGGTATCCAAGTAGGAAAAGACAAGTTAAGTTATCACTCTTTGCTGACGATATGATCCTATAGCTTAAAAATCCAAGGGATTCTACCAAAATCCTCTTTGCACTGATAAAGTCTCAGGGTATATTATAACTATGCAAAAGACAGTCACATTCTTATAGACCAACAACAAACAGGTAGAGAACCAAATAAAAAGCACAATCCCATTCACAACAGCCACAAAAAACTTAAAATCTTTGGCATGTTCCTAACCAGAAAAGTGAAAGATCTTTACAATGAAAACTACAAAACACTGTCCAAAGAAATCCAAGAAGACACAAACAAATGGAAATATATTCCGTGCTCATGGATAGCAAGAATCAACACTATTAATATGTCCAGCCTACCAAAGGCAATCTACAGATTCAACACAATGCCCATTAAAATACCAACATCATTCTTCTCAGACCTCGGAATGACAATACAGAAATTCATATGGAAACATAGATGACCACAAATAACCAAAATAATCCTTAGCAAAAGAAACAAAGCAGGAGGTATCACACTTCTATACTTTAAGCTTTACTACAAGGCTACATAATCAAAATTGCCTGGTATTGGACCAATGGAACAGGACAGAGATTCTGGAAGCAAAACCTCAATTGATTAACCAATTCATCTTTAATAAAGCCTCCAGCAACAGCCACTGGAGAGAGGAGAACCCATTCAGTAAATGGTGCTGTAAAAACTGACTGATCACATGAAAAAGATTGAAACAGGACTCCTACATATCACCATACACAAAAGTCAACTCTAAATGCATCAAAGACCTAAATGTAAAATCTCAAACTACAAGAATCTGAGATAACACAGAAGACACCTCTATGGGAATCGGATCTCAATCAATTCCTGACCAAAACCCCAAATGTCCATGCCATAAGGGATAAAATAGACAAGTGGGACCTCATTAAACTGAAAACCTTCTGCAAAGCAAAATAAACCATCAAGAGAGCAGGGAGGCAGCCCACAGATGAGGAAAAAATAATTGCCTACTGTATATCTGACAAAGGCCTTACAACATCCAGGATCCACAAGGAACTCAAATGTGCCAAAAGAACAAAAACAAACATCCTCATTAAAAAGTGGGTAAAAGACATGAATAGATACTTCTCTAAAGAAGATAGATGGCCAGCTAACAGACACATGAAAAAGTACTCAAGCTTACTAATCACCAGAGAAATGCAAATTAAAACCACATTGAAGCCAGGCTCAGTGGCTCAGCCTGTAATCCCGTGCCTTTGGGAGGCTGAGGTGAGTGGATTGCCTGAGCCCGCGGATTTGAAAACCACCCAGGCAACTTGGTGAGACCTCATCTCTACAATAAATCAAAAATTAACTGGGCATGGTAGTGCGCTCCTGTAATTCCAGCTACTGAGAAGGCTGAGGCTGAAGGATTGCCGGAACCCAGCAGGTCGAGCCCAGTCTGGAAGATGGAGTGAGATACCACCTAGCCCGCATAAGAATGGCCATCATTAATAAAACAAACAACAACAGATGCTGATGAGGATACAGAGTAAACACTTCTACACTTGCTTGTGGGAATAGAAACTAGTTCAACCTCTATGGAAAACAGTGTAGTGATTTCTAAAAGAGCTAGAAAGTGACCTTCCATATGACCCAGCAATCCCCCTACTAGGAATATACCTGGAGGAACTCAAAGCATTCTACAAAAAAGATACCTGCACATGCATGTTTATTGCAGCACTATTCACAATAGCAAAAACATGGAACCAACTATGCTCCCCTTCGAAACTGGGCTCAGTAACAAAAGATGTGATACATAGACTTGATGGAATATTATGCAGCAGTAAAGAAGGAGAAACATATGGACTTCACAGCAACTTGGATGGATTTAGAGTCTATAATATTCAGTGATCTATCACAGAAACAAAGAACAGAGTACTACATGTCCTCATTCATAAGTGGACCCTGAGCATTTACCATAATACTATAAGAAAAGTATTGGCAGTAGTGGGATACTGCCTGGGTTGGTTTGGGGGCGGGGCACACAACATCAGTAAGAGTACCTGATCTCAAACCAGGCAAAGTGGGAACCAAAGGGAGGTGCAAACTTTACCTGTATTATATCCACTTGTATACCTAACCCTGAATAAAATAAAATAAATTTATTTATTTTAAAATAATATAAATAATTAGAAAGAAGAACTTTTGATAAATGGGTGTAGCCTAAGTGTACAGTTTCTGTAAAGTATATAGTAGTATACAGTAATGTCCTAGGTCTTTATATTCACTCACTGACTCACCCAGAACAACTTCCAGTTCTGCAAGTTCCATTCATGGTAAGTGCTCTATACAGGTATGCCATTTCTTTCCTTTTACACTGTATTTTTAACTGTACCTTTTCTATATGTAGATATGTTTACATACACAAATACTTAACATTGTGTTATAATGGTAAGTATAATGGTAAGTATTTGAAGGGGAGCATAGTTGGTTCCATGTTTTTGCTATTGTGAATAGTGCTGCATTGCCTACAGTATTCAGTACAGTAACCTACTGTACAGGTTTGTAGCCTAGGAGCAATGGCCTACACCATATATCCTAGGTGTGTAGTAGGTTAAACCATCTAGGTTTAAATGAACTGCAGTGTTCATGCAATGATGAAATCTAATAACACATTTCTCAGAACATATCTATGTTGTTAAGCAACACATGACTGTATTACAAAATAAGTATATTCTCTGGATTTTAAACAGGTTAAATACTAATACATACTCAAAGCTTCCTCTCTTTTTATTCTTTCTTTTCTACCTTCACCTCTGTACTTTCTAACTTGTTCACAAAAGTGCAAATTTCTCTAATTGCTACCCTACATATCTATTCTAGAATTCATTATTTCCTTTGCTTTAAAAGTCATTCTTTCTGCCACATCTAAGTATTAAATTAGTTCTTCCTGCAGCTGCCACATCCTGTACTCTTCCACCCTGTCATGAGAAGAACCCTACAAAGCCCTTCTGAAGGAGGACACACTTCTTGAAGTTCATTTCCTCTCTGTGTCATTGTGGTGGAGGACGAGACATTGTTTAGTATACTGCTAACTTGACAGTAATGAGCTTGTAACAAGTTGAAGGAACAATGAGCTCAGTCACTATCAATTACTCTATTGAACAAGGGATAGCACCATCAACTCCAGGAACTGCTCAAAATGCTTAATTAGACCCCTAATGAGAACTGTTTAAAAGTCTATACAAACACAACTGAAAGAAAAGTCACAAGCCTTTCCTGCTTTTGAACTTACGTTCTCTTTCTAAAATACTATACAGAGCTAAAGGCTGAAAAAATAAATAAACTCTAAACTAGGACAGTTTGATTCACCCAAGTCTGCAGACTATTCATAGTTATGTAAACTTGGGTGAGTCATCAAACTTCCCTCAACTTCCTTATCTGAAAATGGAGGTAGGTCTAACACATAGGGTAGTTTTAAGGATTAAATTAGATCACACGTATAAAACATTTGGCGTAGCACCTGGAACTTAGTAAATTTTTATTGTAGACTCTCGTTATTACTAGTACCAGTTTATTTTTTAAAAGAGTAATTCCATTTTTCATTTCTAAATGTGAGAGATGGGAGTAATGAGAATAAGATTAATGAGAGAGGACTAGTGAGAGAGGAATCTACCTATGAGTGATTCTTCTATGTGGAAAAGGACTCCCATAAAGTCAGCCATCTGGCCCAGTTTAACAAAATATCCAAGAGAAAGCTCTGTACATAGAGCCTTCACAGCACACCTCTATCCAAAACTTCACCCAGCTTCTCCAAACTTCTCCAGATGTGACTACATCTCTCAGTAGCTTCTAGATATTTGGACTCATGTTTCTTTGCAAAAGAAGAGTGTGATGACCTGAATGTGTTGGGAAAAATTAGTTCAGATACTTTATGTTCATATAATACAGTTTCAGTACAAAAGGTGTATTAGCATATGAGTGCTACCAAGATAGCACTTGAAGCCCAACAGTGGCATATGCATAAAATCTGCATGGGCCTGAACTGGCAAAGACATAGCTGAAGAATGGGTTGTGCAAGAACAGTCTTCCATATTAACACCACATGCCATGAGAAGCAATGGTAGCTGTAGACTGATTTTGTAGACTGATTGGAATGTCTGTGTGGTTTGTTTTTTTTTTCCACTCATGTCCTAATTATTTTTGAACAACTCAGTCCTCCAGACTGACTTCTTTTCATTAAGAGTAGGCGAACCCATGTTTATTGTAGCATTACTAGCAATTGCTAAGATATGGAGACAAATGAAGTGTCCATCAACAGATAAATAAATTTTTAAAATATGGTATAGATACACAATGGAATACTATGAAACCTTAAAAAATTCTGCCATTCACAGCTACATGGATAAAACTAGAGGATATTGTGCTAAGTGAAATAAGCCAGACACAAAGAGGCAAATACTACCACACTAATATGTGGAATCAAAAGAAGTTGAACTCTTAGAAATAGAGAATAGAATGGTGGTTACCAGAGGCTGAGTGGGAGGAGCACTGGAGAAGGAGGAGATGTTGGTCAAAGAGTGTAATGTTTAAGTTATACAGAAGGAATAAGTTCTGATCATCTATTGCACAGCAGGGTGACTACAGTTAATAATCATGCATTGCATAGTTCAAAATTGCTAAAAGATTGGATTCTAAATGTTCTTACTACAAAGAAATGACAAGTATGTGAAGTGATCATTATGTTAATTAGCCAGATGTGATCATTCTACAATGTATGCATGTATTAAAATATCACATTGTACCCCATAAATATACACAACTCTTATCTGCCAATTAAAAATAAAATAAAAATTCAAAAATAAATATATGTCGGGTTCAGTGGCTCAGCCTGTAATCCCGCGCCTTTGGGAGGCTGAGGTGAGTGGATTGCCTGAGCCCGCGGGTTCGAGACCCACCTGGGCAGCGAGACCTCATCTCTACAATAAATCAAAAAATCAGCCGGGTGTGGGAGCGCATGCCTGTAATTCCGGCTACTTGGAAGGCTGAGGCAAAAGGATCGCCGGAGCCCAGCAGGTCGAGGCTGTGGTGGCTGGGAGCGGCCACTGCACTCCAGTCTGGGCGACAGAGTGAGACTCCAACTCAAAAATAAATAAATAAATAAATAAATAAATAAATAAATAAATAAATAAATAAAGACAAACATATTTTTAAAAAAGAAAAAGTAAATCGACTAATGTCTCAACTCAGTTGCCAGGAGGACACAAACTCACCTGCTGAGAAAAGAAATGAGTAAGGACAAGGCATAGTTGGAAGAAAGAGGGTGAAATAACCACATGGCAAATAAACTACCTGTGATGAAGCATGACTGGGGGTAGATTTAGAGCTCAAACTCCAGGTCTGTATCTTGCAAGAAGCCCTTCTTCCCAACACTAGTCCTTGTCTCAGTTCTCATTTTAAATGAATTGTTCTTTTGTTTTTAAGGTATATGTGAAGCTTTTGCTAATTAATTAGAAATATAAAGGCAAGTGATTATATGTTGTCTCAAATTTGGTGAAGTAAATCATACTAGTTAAAAAGTTTTATTAATATTTATATTTTCAATTTTTAAAAGCATTGATAGACATAAAGGCAAGAGTGAACTAACTAAAAGCATGAGAAAAACCTAAGTATGAAAACACCAAGACAGACATAATCTATAAAAAGACAGCTATGTTGAAGTACAATGTGTGGATGACATATATTGTATGCCATCCTTACATCTACCTCTGGGACCCTAGGTCTTGAGCTCTAGTCACTTGACCATATTTCTGGAAGATTAATAATGACTACACATTGCTAACTGTGTGAGGTCATTTTGAGAACTCAGTTTTATTCTGTAGTATTATTGACTGTAGTCATACTACAGCAAAGAAAATGAAAATTGGATGTGAGAAAACTTTGTTCAGTGTGTTTTTTACATAAGTACTCCTACAAATGCATTTGATCTATATTTTATTTACTTCTATTTTCGAACTTTCTTCCAAAATATATTTAAGGTGGCTTCCTTTGGCATTATCTATATCACCTTACTACATTAAAAATGGAAATTCTTAATAAGTGAAAACCAATCACCAACTTCAGGTCCTTGTGCCTGTTAAGGGAAGTAAATACACAAGTTGTTAATAGAAAAAGAAAATGCAAGAATCAATAGAATAATAAACCCAGTGCTGTTGGGGCACAAAGCAGGAACAGACCTTATTTGTTTAGGGAAATTAGCAAAATTTTTATGGAGTAGCTTGCATTCAAAGAGAGCCTTAAATGAATTGTACCTAAACAGATTAGAGAATGCCACTCAGAGAGAGGAGACAGTGTGGGAAAATGTGTCAAAGTGGCATATATGTGTTGTATTCAGGGAGACTGGGTAGCCTGGTTGGACAGGAAGATAAGTCCACTCAGAGAAATGGAGATTGGCCTGGAAGGGTCAGGTGAGTTCAGATGAACAACAGGCTGATAAGTGTGGGCACTATTTGATACACAATAGGGAAAAAGTGAAGCTTGTTGACAAGGGGAGATATCTAATCATAATGCCCTTTATAAAAGATGAATTCTGAGGTGTTGAGTAACACTGTGGAGAGACACAAAGACTGTCAATTCAGGTTATAGAACATAAGGGTTTGACTAGGTAACAACAGTGGGAATGAAAAGGAAAGGGTAGGTATAAGGATAATGCAGGGATCAACTCCACAGAATTTAGGAATGCAAGAATCTAGGAGAAAAGACAAAAGTAGAGGGAATAAGATTGAATCACAGGAGAGGTTGAGACACCAACCATGAATGTGTTTTGTCAACTATAAATATAAATAGTGGTACAAATGAATTGCAGATGACATCATCAACAGACACTGGTAGACTAAACAGAAAATCAAGAAGCATGTCTTCTTCCTAGAGAATGTAATGTATTTTCAGTGTCAGGTGTTAGCAGAACATCCATGAGATGATTTCCTGAAGGCAGATGAAAATGTGATATGGGTCTGGAGCTTCAGGGAGTAAGCAGGACTAGAAAGAGATTTAGATATGGACTTCAGGGAGGTGGGGAGTAGAATCAAGAAAATAAAGGAGATTCTGAAGAACATGGCATAGAAAAAGGGAGAAAAAAAATCGAGAAATAGCCCTTCATGGTCTATGTACATTTATGTACCAGAAAGGGTTTAGAGAGAAATGACCAGTTAAAATAGAGGTTGGCTACCTTATTCTGTACATGGCCAGATAATAAATATTTTTCAACTTTGCTACTTTTTCGGTTCTCTGATGAACTGCTGTTGTAATGGGATAGCAACACAGATGCTGCATAAACATGGCTATATTTCAGTGAAAGTTTACCCACGAAAATAGGCAGGGGATTTGATTTGACCTGAGGGTGTCATAGTTTGTCAACCCTGATTGAGACAGCTGGGAGAACTAGGATAATATGACATCTGAGAAGTCAAAAAGAGAATTTCAAAAAGAATGAAAGGATATCAATTATGCTGTAGAAAAGGTCAGAAAAAGTAAGGACTGAGAAAAGGCCAATAAATATGTTCATCAGCAATGTTCTGCAGAGTACCTCCCATAAAGTAGAAGCAGCAGAAGCCAACCGCAAAGGCACAGGGAGTCAGTGGATGGTGAGGTACGGGATACACAGTACTGAGACTCATAAGAACTGTGATGGGGGAGAAAGAGCAAAGAGTCCTGGAGAAAGAGCAGAGTCAGCTAGCACTGACAGAGGGAAAATGTTGAATGGAATCTGTTAGGACCAGAGAGATGATTTAAGCATGTTTGTAGACTTGAGAGAAAGAATGGAGAAAAGAGAAAGAGAAAAGGTACAGGTAAGAATTACCCTAGCTATTTGTCAAAATGGAAATTTTTCATCTGGACAGAAAAATAGTGCAGGACATTATTGTTAGGAAAACAAAAAGCCCCTGAATGCCTAGCTCCCTGTGGTAGTGCTATGAGATACAGATAGGAAACATTGTGCTCAGCTTATGCAATGGAACAAGAAAGATAAGGGCAGGCATTGGGACTGAACTGGGTCAGTTCTCATTCCATATCAGTCCCTTACCAGCAGATTTTTCTTGGGCAAATCACTTCACTTCTCTGAACCTAGGATTCTTTTCTTGCCAAATGGGGGTAATACTAATCATACCCATCTCATCAAGTTATTGTGAGGATTAAGTGACATTTAGCATGGGGAAATAGAAAAGGCCTAATTTATATAGGAAGAGGTGTTGCTATTATTGTTCTTAAAACTTGAATCATTGTGGGGGAAAAGAAAAAAAAAACTGGTCCGAGTTTTCTTGCTCATGGTATAATCATATGTATGAAGGAAGACAACAAGGGTGGACCCCAAAATACCCAGAATTTATTGATTAAAATGGTGTATTCTTATATGTTAAACTTCAGTCAACTTCAAAGTACTTTCTATTTGATGCAATACCTTTATTGAGATGCTTCTTCTGTTGCTCAAAACAGTTTTTTAACTCATCAATGTTGATGTCTTTTAGCACTTCTGCCATTTTTTGTTTCACCTCTTCCACATTGGCAAAATGTTTCCCTCTGGGGACTTTTTTCATCCAGGAAACAAACAAAAGTTGCCAGGGGTGAGATCTGGTGAATAGGGAGGTTGGGGCATGGGGGTCACATTGTTGGTAGTCAAAAACTGCTGAACACTCAGTGCATTGTGGGCAGGTGTCCTCTTAAATCACTCATCATGAAATGGGCAAACACACTGAAAGACTCTACAGAAAATCTCACTGAAGCCAAGCACAGCCTCTCACAACAATGCTAGCTAGTACACTGATGGCAATGGGTTCCTAGAACACTTACCTAGTAGAGGAAGCTTGTATTATGAGGGGCCTGCACTCTGAAACATAATTCTGGGTTTTTGGGGGGTCGTCACTCACTTTTGAATCTATGACACTGTTTTCAATGAAGAACAGTGAGTGAAAGTCTTCGCAATTGTAAATTAGATATGATAAACTTTGATTACAGACAGGCATTTTAGAAGATAATTTTTGAAAGGAAAAAAAACACTTTGGGCAATTCAATACTGGAATCTTTGGCCCGTGAGGGGAAAAAAAATGCTAAAAGGTAAATCACTCACCAATATCACCCTAGCAGTTGAATTCTAGAGCAGTATTGGAACTTGGGTCTCTGGTGTCGTTTCTAACTTTTCCACATTTGTGGAATGTTGATTTTCTTTTTACTGGTACTGGTGAGGAAGTGCATTGACGGTGAGAGGAAAATATTAATGAGGATATCTGGCAAACGTTGAGACTTATTTCCTCTGCAATGATTTTTCTGTCCTTGGTAAGAATGAAGAGTAACCTAAGAAATTCATCATTTTTGGTGGTGCTGTCTTCTCAGCTGGATCCCAAACATAAATATATATCTGAATATTTTGCCTACACAATAAATTCAAAACTGCTTTATGATATAACTGATAAAGATTGATCCCATGCTTGTCAACCTGTCAATATTGCTGGAAAGATGTTGCTGTTGGCTATGGATATATGTGTGTAGGAAGGCCTGTGTACACATGAGGTCATTACACTACTAAGTAAACAAGAATTTATTCAGTTATCTAGAGCTTTGTTTTTATCTTCTCAATTTAAATTATGTACAAATGGAGAAAATGTGATTTGCCATCTTGTTAATCTTTTCAATAGATTCTCCAGCAACAGATCTACAGTATTTACTTTATCCAGTTTGCATTAGAAATGAAATATAATCATTTTATCTATACTTTCACAGTCAAGTAAATACATAACAGATGTTTCTGTTAAAGAAATTATGATGCCTATTTCATTTCTATCACAGACTGGTAGTTTGGGGGAGAAATCTTAATTTTAAGTGTTCTGTGGTGGTTTTCTTGCTCTGATATTTTTTTCTGTCTGTTGAAATTTATATCTCAGAAGGAAAATTAACCAAATTAACAAAAGCTATAGCTGTTTCAATATTTTGTATGCCTCTCTTCCAGCCTGCCATTCCAGTTTCTTAGAGTAAGAAACAACCTTGTTACAATGATCATAGAGTAATATGCCAAGAGTAGTTAGTATTTAAGAATAGGAAACATCTCAATCAGCTTTGTGAGTAGGCACTCATCAAGAAAGGTAGCAACATACATTCCCTGAAAATAAAAGTTGTTGGGAGGAAAAAATAAAATTACCAGCTATTCTTATAACTACCACCTGCTGATGTGTTTTATTGGGAAAGAGAAAAAAAAAGGTCATCATTGTTGCCTCCCACATCTTATTTCACTCCTCTTTGGTAGTTTCAACTCTCCTTTGTAATCAATCATAGGCAGAGTGATCTGAGTCTTTGTCTCAATACCGAGTAACACTGCCAAAGGAGGGAGGGAGAAGAGGCAAGGGGCACACAACCACACATTGGGTACCAGGTCCACAATTAGGGGAGAAAGGGCTAGCTAGAAGTTCAAATCTCACCTGCATGCAATTTACTTAGGTAGTAAATCCTCATATATACCCCACAACTACAAATGAAATAAATCTATGTGACAAGATAAAATTAAGTATAAAGAGGCTTTAAGTTAATCAGTGAAGGTTCCACTTTAAAAGTGGAGAAAAATTAAAACCAAATTAGACAGCAGTGAATAATAAAATGAAAGTATACGTTAATTTTAAAAAATAAACCGAAAACAAGAGAGAAAATCAGAATAACAAATGCAGCTTCTTTGAAAAGAAATAAAAATGATAAATCATTAGTTTGACTTACCAAAACAGAAAAGGTACAAGGAAGAAGACACAAAATTCCAAAATCAACAATGAAATATGGGAGGGGGAGAGATCAACATGACCCTAAAACTAAAATAATAAATAAATAAAAACTTTATGTTGAAAAATCCAACGGTAGAAATGGAAAAATTTTGTAACAATAAAAAATTCTCAAAACAGTTAAAAAGAGACAGGAAATTTGAATAACTATTAGAAAAACTGAATTTATAATTTACAGCCTCTAAGAAAACTCACTTGCCCCCCAAATGAGCTTTAGTATTAGTAGACCTCAATAAAGAAATCTATTAAATATTTAAGAAATAAATAATGCCAATCTTCCAAAAAAATTTTAAGCAAATAGAGGAGGCATAATAGCATGCTTTACTCTGATATCACGGCCAGACAATAACATTACAAAACAAGAAAACTACAAATAAATATTCCTTAAGAACATAGATCAAATATTCTATTTACAATGTTAGAAAGTTAAATATAAAAATATCCAAGTGATATTTATCCTAGAAATGTAAGATTGCTGATACTTAAAAAACAAACCAATGTAATTCAGCACATAAACAGAAAAAAGAATATAAATAAGGTTTTTCTCAAAAGATGCAGAAAAGCATTTGATATATTTCAGAAGTCATTTTTAAAATGACTGAAAACTAGAAATTAAAAAAGAAAAAAGCCTTTCCCAATTTGATTAAGGGCAACTATAGGCAACTACAAAAATCTACAACTAATAAGAAACATAATGGCAAAAGAATGAACACTTTCCTTCCACAGTCTAGACAAGGCAAGAGTGCAAGTTCTCATCCTTCTCACTGAATATTCTACTTGAGGTTCTATCCAGTGCAATAAAGCAAGAAACATAAACAAAAAACATAATGATCAGAAAGGAAAAAGTAAAACTAATTTCATTTTTAGTCAACACAATTGTACCCATAGGGAAATTCTATAGAAACTACAAAAGAACAAAACAAAAAACCCTACTAGAACTATTGAGTTAATTTAGCAAGTTCAAAGGATATGAGTCATTACATAAAAATTAATTACATTTCTACATACATTTCTATATAGAATTGAACAATTGAAAAGCAAAATATAAGGTAAAATACAAAATTATAGTAATGCAATTTACTTCAGCATCAACTATGCAAAGTACTTAAAAATAAATTTATCAAAGGATAGGTAAGTCCTCTGCATCAAAATTAGAACACATGGTTGTAATTAAAGGTTCATATAGTGAAGCCATGTTTACCAAAGTATACATATTATTAAACTGATAATTTTTTTCTAAATTAGCATCAATTCTAATCAAAATCCCAGAAGGTTTTTATTTTTATTTTTAGTTTTTGGTTGAAAATGTTAACCTAATTCTATAGTTTTTATGGACATGCTAACAATCTAGAATAGAAAAAAATTATTTTGAAAAAGAACAACAACGTTGAAATATCTCTAGTATCTGATTTTAAGACTATATTATGCTATATAATCAAGAAAGTATAGTAAATTTTACAATTCTTCAAACTGGATACTTCAAACTGATGCATACTACTGTATGCAAATTATAAAATCACAGAGTCTATTTGAAAAGACCAAAATACATGTAATATATCACAGAAACAAAGAACTGAGTACCACATGTTCTCATTCATAAGCAGACCCTGATCAATTATCATAATACTATAAGAAAATGACTGGCAGTAGTAGAAAACTGCCTGGGGGTGGGGAACACTTTATCAATAAGAGTACCTGATCTCAAATCAGACAAAGTGGGGACAAAAGTGAGGCCCAAACTTTACATGTACAATGACTATTTGTATACCGAGACCTGAATTTTACCCCACGTCTTTAAAAGAAAAAAAATGTTATTTAAAATTGATATAATGTATGTCAAAAACATTCTTGAAATAGAATATATCATACAAAATAATAACAACAATCTATTGAAATCCCAAGATTATATTAAGAAATTTTTGATAACTTAGCCTGGCAGCTGTAAGTCAAAACATTGTACACATGGGTTTTATTTTTTCCTTTGTACTTATTTGTCCATTTCAGAGAATATATTATTTAAAAGGATCCTGCAGGTAACAACTAGTAGAATTAAACACTGTCTATATTCTTCCATATCCCTGAAGGTAAGAGCAAATAAATTATAATCCACATAGCAAAAATGGGAAATAAAATGACCATCAAGATTTAAAGAGAAAAGAAGAAAGTAGGGGGAAAAAACATGAGTATTGACGCAAAACTATCAGCTATCACTTGGAACTATGAATGAAAATGGTTTGGGATTTAACAGGGAGATTTTAAAATGCATTATTTCAGAGAATATTTAATGACACAAAAGGAAATGCATGCATGGTAAAAAAAAATAAAGACAAACTATACAAGTGCAGTAGGTCCACATTTTATTGTAATACTTTTAAAAAGTCTTTTGAAAGGCTTGTCTTAGTCCATTCAGGCTGCTACAACAAAATACCATAAACTGGCTAGCATATAAACAACAGAGATTTATTTCTCACAGTTCTGGCAGATAAGACTTCTAAGATCAATGTGCCAGCAGATTTTACGTCTGGTGAGGGCCCACTTTCTGGTTTAGAGATGGCGTTTTCTCACTGATGTACTCTTACGCTGTAAGGGACAAAGGTCTCTACAATGTCTTTTATAAAGGCACTAATCTCATTTCTGAGGGCTCTATCTCCATTACCTAGTCTCCTAAAGGTCAGATCTTCTAATGCAATAACCTTGGGGTTTAGGATCTCAATATACAAATTTTAGGGGGACACAAACATTCAGACAATACCAAAATTTCTCACAATATAGAACCTGAGTGTAGGATTATAAGTGATTACCTTCTCCTTTATCTTTTCCTATACTAAAAATTTTTAGAAATAAGAAAGACTACAGGAATTCTGATGATACTAATACCCTCACATTTTTGCACAGGACAATACTATAGAAAATGCAGAAATGTACTTGATGCCTGAAATATAAACACTTTCACAAGATGAAAATTGAGTCCTTCTTTTGTATACAAAAAAAATAACTTTTTAATTTCTGATTTAAAACATAGTCTAGGGTCAGACATGATGGCTTATAGCTGTAATCCCAGCACTTTGGGAGGCCAAGGCAGATGAATTGATTGCTTGAGTCAGGAAATTAGAAACCAACCTGAGCAACATAGAAAACTTCATCTCTACAAAATAATAATAATAAAAGCAATTAGCCAGGCATAATGGTGTATGCCTGTAGTCTCAGCTACTTGGGATGCTGAGGTGAAACATCACCTGAGCCCTGGACAGTCAAGGCTGCCATGAATGGTGATAGTTGTGGACATGCCACAGCACTTCAGCCTGGGCAATAGAAACCCGACTCAATCAATCAATAATACTTTAAACATTATTTTTAGTGTTAAATCTCAGGGAGAGCAATTTAGGAAAGCCTGTCCCAATTGTTCTGAAATAGTTCTGGAACCTAGCTTTACTCAATAATTTGCCCTGTATTTGCTGTATGTACTTTTGATTCTCATCCTTCCCTCATATTCCCTTCCCTGTTGGAAGTCAAATACCTTTGCCTCAGCAGCTTCCTCTCACAGGCAGAGGTCTGTTTAAAAATTTAGTAGTAGCTTCATAGCAGCAAGGAAAATTGGTAGAATTCTTCCTGAAATTAAGTAGTAACTTCTTTTCATTGAAGGACAGAGGTAGACATTAGTTTCTCATTAGTATTGTAGTAAATCCATTAATGAAGCTTTCCTCACTGTGAGAATTGATTAGAGCCATTTGGAACATTCTGAAGAACTTGATAGTTAGAAGTCAGCAGGATAAAAATTAAAGATGAAGCTGACACATATTTATTCCTATTACCCAAAATATGATATTTGATAGACTTAACTATTACTAGTTTATAGATAGTGATATTTACATTTGAAAGGCATGTGCTCACAGATACAGAGTAAGTACAATAGGGACTTTCCTATATAAATGGCAGAAAATTAACTCCACTTTTCTTTTGGTGTTTAAAATTCTTTAATAATATTCCCCTCTTGATGGTAGCAAGAGAAAGTCTTTAACAGAAATGGTAGAAAGTTAATTTGAAGACTAGGGTATTCTCCTCTTTTCAAAGGATAGAGGGAATGCAAGAATTAAAAATAAAAGTAGAAAGTTTTAGAAGATGATACAGTGGTACCACTACTAGACAAACCATAATATTATTACTTACAGGAAGCAACAAAGAAGATGAGGAAAGACTGATAATGAAAATCCACAGGGATGGGGATGGGTGGGGGGAAGAAAAACATAACCCTTTACTGTCAAAAGAGTCTCAAACAAGAAAACTATTAACTCACAGCTATAGCATGAGGAGCCTCAGAAGGAAGTGCTATCCACCTTTCCCTAACAAACCATCAAGCTAATCTCTCATTTTGCCTCACCCTCCTATTTTACTGATTTCTTCCAAACGTCTAAGTTATTCAGGCCATTCACTAACCCTCATCTCCACACTGCAGTGCACATACCCTGAAGGGCTGCCTTAATAGTAACCTTCACTTCTTTTCCTTCCAAAATCTTTTGCTGTGTCCTTTCATACTCCAGTTATAAAATAACAAACTCTCCTATAACCTCAAGCATATCCTCTGGATATACCTCTCACCTCCTTGCTTTAAAGAAAACCTAAAAGTCTGCTGAGGAATGTGATATCTGCTGACACTCTCCCAAGAAAGTCTTAAGGATAAAAGTTAAAGGTGCTCCTTGCTCCTCCTTATCACCTGAAAACCACTGTTTCTCCTTGCTCCTTTCCAAAACTAAGCTCCTTTAATTACTAAGCTATTACTCCTGGGTGAATTATATGGTTAGGTTCCTGCAAGCCTCTAGTCACCACATTTTCATTTTAAACATATTCAAATTAAGAAAATAAAGGTACAAAATAGCAGAATAGACACAATTTTGGATCAAATTAATGAGCTGAAAAACTGAGTTAAAATACTCAAAATATGATCTTGGGGCAAAAATAAAAAATATGGAAGAACAGATAAAATATTTATAGTAGAAGACATATATAGAAGTTCCAGTATTCATCTAAGATTTCCAGAAACCAACCACAGGAAAAACAGGGAGAAGAAATGACATGGGAAAATCTCGAAACTTAACAAAAATCTGAGTCTTAATATTTAAAGAAAATATTAAAAGGTGATCATGAATAATGAGAAACTAGTAAAACTAGAAACATTTGTGCAATTTTAGAATTCTAAATACAAAAAGAAAATATTAAACTCATTGAGGGAAAAATCAGATACCTATAAAGAAAGAAAAATCAGTTAGATGTAAGTCATATTGTCTGAAAATAAAAGATGCTACAAGGCAATGAATGAGTCAATATCTTCACAGAACTGAGGAAAAAAAGTAGGCAGCCTCTAAAAAGACCCTTAATAGTCTCCACATCTTGGTATTCATGACCTTCTGTGATCTCTTCTTCTTGAGTGTGAGGTAGATTTAATTAATTACAGAAACAAATAAAATACATCAGAAGCAATGGGATGTCACTTTCAAAATTAGGTAATTAAAAGACTGTCTTCAGACTTGGGGGAATTATCTTCTCTTCCTATTGCCTGCTTTGAGGGAAGTCAGCTTCCATGTTGTGAGATGCCCTATGGAAAAGTCATATAGTATGGAAAAAGTAAGGTCTTCAGCCAAGAGCCTGCATGGAACTGAATCCTACCAACAAACACTTAAGTGACTTTGGAATTGAATTATTTCCTTTGTGATGCCTTTAGATTGACTATAGACCTAGCTGTCAGTTTCACTCAACCTCCTAAGTGACTTTGAGCCAGAAACAACCAGCAAAAGTGTACCCAGATTCCTGACCAACCAAAACTATATTTTTTTTAAAAGTCTGTTAGCCAGGCTCGGTGGCTCAGCCTGTAATCCCGCGCCTATGGGAGGCTGAGGTGAGTGGATTGCCTGAGCCCGCGGGTTCGAGACCCGCCTGGGCAGTGAGACCTCATCTCTACAATAAATCAAAAAATAAGCTGGGCTTGGTAGCGCATGCCTGTAATTCCGGCTACTCGGAAGGCTGAGGCGGAAGGATCGCCCCGGAGACCAGCAGGCGAGGCTGCGGTGGCCGGGAGCGGCCACTGCACTCCAGTCTGGGTGACAGAGCGAGACTCCAACTCAAAAAAAAAAAAAAGTTTGTTGTCTCAAGCCACTATGTTTAGTGATAATTTGTTGTGGAGCAACAGGTATTCAAGCGTGAGCACAGAATAAAAACATTTGAAAACAAGAGTTTAAAACTATAAATACCCACAAGTCTTCCTGAAAGTATTATTAAGGATGTGTTCCAACCAAGTGAAAAACAAAAGTGAGAGTCAAGAGAAACTATATATAATAATGAATTTTTAGGTAATTAAATTGATAATTTTAAATAACTGCTAAAAATACAGTTGTGAAAACTAAAGTAATTGTTAAGAAATGATTTCCAAGAAATTAGAAGGATAATAAAAAAATAACAAAAAAAAATCCAAAGTTTAAATTTCAGTGTCTTCAAAGAAATGGAATATATTTAGTGAAGATAAGGAAAGTCCCAAGATACTAAGAATTTCATCTCCTCAGGAGAGATCAAGTCAATTAATTCTGTTTATAAACAATTTTTTCTAATACTTGTCAAAGATAAATTAGTAACCATTAGAAAAAATTAAAATATGTTGTATAACCATTAAAAGAGGAAAAGAATAAGAAATATCTATAATTACAGCTAAAGAGTGGAAATACTAGAAAAAGTAAATGCTTAAAATAGAAATAGATAGCAGAAATAATATCAATTACATAAACTACTACAAGTGATTATGCTAAATAACTCCATTATTCAAAGGCAGTAATTTGTGGATTGGCTTTTAAAAATTAGATATATGTTATTCACAAAGAGTACCTCAAAGTAATATGAAACAAAACCTCATTGTGGGTGAGAAAGGTTGTGGACAAGGATATACCCGGCAAAGAGTAACAAAAAGCAAACAAACAAGAGTAGCAATATAAGGGGGGATCCAAGATGGCCACCATGGGGCAGCACCAGTGCTTCACTTGCCAAGTGAGGCAGAGAGTAGGGCAAAGTTGTGGTTAGACACAGGCAACCTGAACGGTTCTGGGTAGGTGAAAAAGCCTATACCTACTAGAGGTCTCTTCAAACACAGAGAGATCAGTAAGCTGGATTTGGGGTGCCTATCCCCCTCCATGAGCCAGGCTTACATAGGAACTGAAGTCTTGCCCTGTGAGCAAGAAGGAGTAAGTAATTCTACTGTGGATCAGTTCCTTCCCTCCCAGCCATGCCTGAGTCATTTGTCCCATGCAGGAGGAATCCTGGTCAAGACACAGTGGCAGGTAACCAGAGCCCACTGCCCACCAACTCTGGAGGTCAACCCCATCAGGAAGAATCACCAGCAACCATCCCCCAAACACAGGGCAGATGTATCTCCCATGACAGGGAATTCTCTCATGCAGAGCTTGGACTAGAATGGGAGGGAGCCACATGAAAGACACCCAAAGTCGTTCCCAGTGGGAAGGTATCTGAACTGCAAACAACAAACCAGCAGACAGGGAACCCAGCCCCACACGTCTCCCCAGAATACTTGCAATGGGTCAGAAACCAACCTGACTAGAATAACCACAGGAAAATCTCTGCAGTAGAGGTTACTATTTCAGGGTGAAGCACAGAACATAAGTGAGTACCCTTCTCTCTCTTACTGAGTGATCTATATTGAACCACAGAAAGGGCCCTAGAACAGAGTGACATTGACTAGCTTCAGAAAAAGAAACCAAAGTGGAAATATAGAGAGGGAAGAGTTAGTTTCCACAAATAAAAAATTTAAAAACACACACACAAGAAATCCTTAGAGTCTCAAAAAGTGCCTGAAAAAGTAGCTATCAATACACAAGCAAGGGAACCTCACAGAACGTGTGTCAGATGTCAGTCACAGAACTCAGAGATTGAATGGCTAAAATAAATAAAGAGAACTATGAGAAACTAGATGCTAACCTCACAGAAGTCATACAGGAAGTAAAAGCAGAGTTGACCAATTTCAAAAAGGCTCATTCTGAAATACTGGAAATGAAGAACTACATCCTGGAAGTTAAAAACACATTAGCAAGCAGAGGAAGCAGGATCAATCAGGCAAAGAAAAGAATCTCAGAGATTGATGACCAATATATGGAACTGACCCAGTTTGTCAAAGACATAGGAAAAAAGTTCAAAGAATGAGCAAAGCCTCTCAGAGATGACAGACTATGTCAAGAAGCCTAATCTATGCCTGATTTGTATCCCTGAAGAAAAAAGGGAAACAGAACACCATGGAACAAGCATTCATGAGGTTATCCAAGAAATCTTCCCACTTCTCAGTAGTGAAGCAACCATTCAAGTGCAAGAGAACCACCACAAAGTATCACATGAGAAAACCATCGCCAGGATATATAGTAATCTGCCTCCACAAAGTAAGCATGAAAGAAAAAATTCTAAAGGTAACAAGAGAAAAAGTCAGACCATCTTATTCTGAAGACCCATCAGAATTGCTCAAGACTTATCTGCAGAAGTCCTATAAGCCAGAAAGGACTGGAGTCCCATTTTTAACATTCTAAAAGATAAGCAATTCCAGCCAAGAATTTCCTATCCTGCCAAGCAAAGCTTTATCAGTGATGGAGAATTAAAATCCTTCCCAGGCATCCAGTACCTAAGAGAATATGCTGCCTCCAGACCAGTCCTTGAGGAGATGCTTAAGAAGGTGTTGAACACAGAAACAAAAGAATGGTCATACCCAACATAAGACTACTGACTAACACAGAGTTAACTGAACATACAGATCATTCACAAAAATGAAAATTAACACACATATGAATACAAAAGCAAAAAGGAAGCAAAGCAACCCCTAAGAGCCTTATGACAGGGACAAACTCTCATATTTCAATAATTGATTTGAATGTGAATAGACTGAATGCACCACTGAGAGGCATAGAATGCAAAACTGTATAAACAAGCATGGTCCAAGACCAATAACAATCCAAGAAATTGACTTCATCATAAGAAAACTACCCATAAAATAAAGCTCTGGACCAGGTGGCTTTCCAGGAGAATTCTACAAAACATACAAGGAGGAGCTGATATAAATTCTATTGAAAATACTTCAAGCAACCGAGAAAGATGGAACTCTCCCCAAATCATTTTATGAAACTAACATTACATTGATATTCAAACTGAGTAAATATCCAACAAAGAGAACAATAGGCCAATAATCTTGATGAGCACAGATGTATGACCAAGTAGTCTTCATCTCTGGGATGCAGGGTTGGTTCAACATCTGCAAGACCATAATGTAATTAAATACATCACCAATGTAAAAACAACAACCACACGATTATGTCATTAAATGCTGAAAAAGCTTTCAGTAAAATCTAGCATCTCCTCCTGATAAAAATCCTTGAATATCTAGGCATAGATGGAACATACCTCAAAATAGTAAGAACCATCTATGATAAACCCACAGCCATCATACTGCTAAACAACTTCGCCTGAAAACCAGAACAAGACCAGGCAGCCCACTCTTACTCCTCCTGTTCAACATTGTATTGGAAGTCCTAGCTAGAGCAATCAGATAAGAGAAGGAAATCAAAAGGGTATCCAAAAAGAAAAAGAGTAAGTTAAGTTATCCATCTTTGCAGACGACGTGATCTTATGCCTTCAAAACCCAAGAGAATCTGTCAAAATCTCCTTGCACTGATAAAGGACTTTAGCAAAGTCTCAGCGTATAAAATAAATGTGCAAAAGACAGTGACATTCCTATACACCAACAATAAACAAACAGAAACCCAAATAAAAAGCCCATTCTTATACAAAATAGCCACATAATAAAAGAAATCCTCGGCATCTTCCTAACCAGAAAAGTGAAGGACCTTTACAACAAAAACTACAAAACATTGCTCAAAGAAATCAAAGATGATACAAAGAAATGGAAAAATATTCCATGCTCATGGATTGGAAGAATCAATATTGTTAACATGTCCATCCTACCCAGGGCAATCTACAGATTTAATGCAATACCCATTAAATTACCAGCAGCATTCTTCTCAGAGCTGGGAATGACAATACAGAAATTCACATGGAAATATAAACAACCATGAATAGCCAGAACAATCCTCAGCAAAAGAAACAAAGAGGGAGGTATCATACTTCCAGACTTTAAACTTTACTGTAAGGCTACAATAATCAAAACAGTCTGGTATTGGTACAAAAGTAGGCATAAAGGCCAATGGAACAGGATAGAGATTCCAGAAGCAAAATCTCAATTTCTCAACGAACCCATCTTTCACAAAGCCTCTACTACAACCACTGCAGAAAGGCAAACTTATCCAGTAAATGGTGCTGGGAAAACTGACTGAACACATGTAGAAGATTAAAATAAGACCCCTACCTATCACCATACAAAAAAATAAAATCTAAATGCATCAGACTTAAAATCTCAATCTATAAGAACCTTAGAAAATACAGGAGACACCCTTATGAAAATTGGAACTGGCAACCAATTTCTGATCAAAAGCCAAAATGCCCATGCCATAAGAGATAAGATAGATAGGTGGGACCTCATCAAACTGAAAAGCTTATGCAAATCAAAAGAAACCAAGAGAACAGAGAGACAGCCCACAGAATAGGAAAAAATATGTGCCAACTATATATCTGATAAAGGCCTAACAACCAGGATCTACAAGGAGCTCAAATGTGCTGAAAAGAAGAAAACAAACACCCTTATTACAAAGTGGACAAAAGATATGAATAGACGCTTCTCAAAAGAAGGCATATGAGTATCCAACAGATACATGAAAAAAATGCTCAGCTTCATCAATCATCAAAGAAATGCAAATCAAAACCACACTGAGATACCACAAAACTCCAGTCAGGATAGTCATCATTAATAACTCAAAAACCAACAGATGCTAGAGAGGATGTAAGGAAAAGGGGGTGGGAGTGTAAACTAGTACAATGTATGTGGGAAAAAGTTTGGCAATTCCTAAAAGATCTAAAAATTGACCTTCCATACAGCTCAGCAATCCCCCTTCTGGGAATATACCCTGAGAAACTCAAATCACTCTATGAAAAAGATACTTGCACATGCATGTTTATTGCAGCATTATTCACAATAGCAAAGACATGAAACTGTGCTGCCCATCAAAAGTGGACTGGATTTTTAAAATGTGGTACATATACACAATGGAATATTATGCAGCCATAAAGAAAGACAAAATTATGAATTTTGCAGCAACTTGGATGGACTTGGAGTCTATAATCCGGAGTGATCTATCACAGAAACAAAGAACTGAATACTACATATTCTCACTCATAAGTGGACTCTGAACAATTATCATAATACTATAAGAAAGGAATTGGTAGTAGTGGGAAACTGCCAGGGGAGGGGGGTGGCACACCTACTCTATAAGGGTACCTGATCTCAAACCAGGTGAAGTGGGGGCCAAAGTGAGGCCCAAACTTTACCTCCATAGTGACCATTTGTATACCTAACACTAAATTGTACTCCACATCTTTAAAATTATCAACAAAAAAAAGGTTCAACATCCTTCTGACTCCAGGAAATTCATCTCACTGCAAAGGACACCCACAGGCTCAAAGTTAAAGGCTGTACAATGACCTTTCAGGCTATGGGAAACAGAAAAGAGAAGAGGTAGCTACTCTGCTATCAGACAAAACAGACTTCAAACAACTAACAGTTAAAAAGGACACAGAAGTACAAGACATAATAATAAAAGGTGCAATCCATCAATAAGAAATATCCATCCTAAATATATATGCACCCAACACAGGATCAAAAGGTTGTATAACAACTACTAAGTATACTAAGAGAGGACATTAATACTCACACAATTATAGTTGAATACCTCAATACTCTGCTAAAAGCTCTAGACAGATCATCAAGGCAAAAAACCAACAAAGAGATCTGAAACATTAACTTGACATTCAGTCAAATGAATTTAATAGACATATACAGAACACTCCATCCAACAACTACAAAGACATTCTACTCATCAGCACATGGAACATATTCCAAGATCAATCACATTCTTGGACATAAATCAAGGGTGAACAGATTTCAAAAAGTTGAAATAATACCATGCATCTTCTGAGATCACAGTGGAATAAAAAGAAATAAATATCAGTATCAATAAGATCCCCCCATGATACAAAAAAACATAGACACTAAACAACATGCCACTGAATGACTTCTGGGTCAACACTTAAATCAAGACAGAAATAAAAAATATTTCTGGAAACAAACAAAAACAAAGACACATCAGAATCTCTGAGATGCCATGAAAGCAGTGTTAAGAGGAAAATGCATAGCATTGCATGTGCACATCAATAAAATAGAAAGATCACAAGTAAATACCCTAATATAATACCTAAGAGTGTTAGAAAGGCAAGGTTATCTAAAACCTAATTTCAGTAGAAAATCCCAGATCACTAAGATAACATCGCAACTGCAGGATCTGAAAGACAAAAATATTGTAGAAAAAATCAGTTTTTTAAAAAGCTAGTTATTTGAATGGATAAATAAGATTGACTAAAAAAATAAAGTCCATATACACACAATTAGAAGTGAAAAAGTTGAGGTCACAGCTGACCCTGAAGAAATTCAAAATAATATCAGAGATTACTATAAACATCTGTATGCAAATAAACTAGAAAATCTAAAAGAAATTGAGGATTGTCTGGCATTACACAACCTCCCAAGGTTGAAACAAGAAGAAACTGAAACTCTAGACAGATAATAACATTCCAGGAAACCGACTCGGTCATAAGAAATATCCCCACCAAAAAAATCTCAGACCAGTTGGCTTCCCAGCTGAATTCTACAAGACAAACAAGGAGGAGCTGATACCAAGCTTATTGAAAGTATTCCAGAAAATTAAGAATGATAAAATTCTCCCTAACTCATTTTATGATGCTAACATCATACTGATATCCGAACCTGGCAAAGACCCAACAAGGAAAGAGAATTTCAGACCAATCTCCTTAATGAACATAGATGCAAAAATTCTCAACAAGATTCTAGCACACAGGACTAACAACACATCTCAAGGATCATCCACCATGACCAGGTGGGCTTCATTCCTGGGTCACAGGGCTGGTTCAACATTCAAAAGACCATAAACGTAATTCAGCACATTAACAACGTAAAACCAAGAACCACATGATTACCTCATTAGACACAGAAAAAGCATTCAACAAAACCTAGCATCTCTTCTCGAAACAAACCCTCAAACACTTAGGCATGGAAGGAACATTTGTCAAAACAATAAGAGCCATTGATGATAAACCTATAGCCAACATTTTGCTCAATGGGCAAAAATGGGAAGCATTCCCCTAAGAATTAGAACAAAGATGCCCCCTCTCACCCCGCCTATTCAGCATAGTTCTGGCAGTCCTAGCCAGAGCAATTAAACAAGAGAAGGAAATCAGGGGGTATAAATAGGAAAAGAGGAATTTAAGACAGCCCTCTTTACAGACAACATGATCCTATACTAGGAAAACCCTCAGGGGTCTGCCAAAAGCCTCTTCATACTGATAAATGATTTCGGGAAATTCTCAGGTTACAAAATCAACATGCAAAAGACAGTTGCAACAAGCAGGCAGAGAATCAAATAAAAAACATAATCCCATTCACGATAGTAACATAAAAAATGAAATACTACCTATTTCATGAAGTGAAATCCACCTAATCAGAGAAGTGAAAGACCTTTACAATGAGAGCTACAAAACGCTGCTCAAAGACAATAAATGGAAACATATCCCATGCTCATGGATAGGAAGAATCAATATTGTCAAGATGTCCTTCCTACCCAAGGTAATCTACAGATTAAATGCAGTATCCATCAAATTACCTTTTTCACAGACCTGGAAACAACAATACAGAAATTCATATGGAAACAAAAAAGAGCACAAGTAGCCAAAACAATCTTCAGCAAAAGGAACAAAGTGGGAGGTGTCATACTTTCAGACCTTAAACTTTTTTTTTTTTTTTTTTAATTTGGAGTCTCACTCTGTCCCCAGACTGGGTAGCAGTGGCCACTCCCGCAGCCTAGACCTGCTGGGCTCTGGCGATCCTTCCACCTCAGCCTTCCGAGTAGCCGGAATTACAGGCATGCACTACCACGCCCGGCTGATTTTTTGATTTATTGTAGAGATGAGGTCTTGCTGTCCAGGCGGGTCTCGAACCCGCAGGCTCAGGCAATCCACTCACCTCAGCCTCCCAAAGGCGCGGGATTACAGGCTGAGCCACTGAGCCGGCTAAACTTTATTATAGAGCTACAGTAACTAAGATGGCATGGTATTGGTACAGAAATAGAGACATGGACCAATGGAACAGACTACAGATAGGGAAGCCAAAAAAATTCTCAACCAACTCATCTTTGACAAAACTACCAATAACAATGACTGGGGAAAGGAGACCATATTTAACAAATGCTGCTGGAAAAACCGGCTAACCACATGCAGAAGAATGAAACTGAACTCCTACCTATCACCATGTACAAAAATCAACACAGAATGGATCAGGGACCTAAACATTAAATCTCAAACTATAAGAATCCTAGAAAAAAGTAGGGCATCAGAGTAGGAAATGAATTCATGACGAAGTCCCCAAAAGCGAATGCTACAAAAGCTAAGATAGATAAGTGGGACTTCATCAAGCTGAAAGAAACAGCAAAAAGAAACTAACAAGAGCAAAGAGACAACCCACAGAATAGGAAAAAAATATTTGCAAATTATGCATCTAACAAAGGCCTAACATTCAGGTTCTACAAGAAACTCAAATGAAGTGAAAGGCAAAATACTAACAATCTCATTAAAAGTGGGCAAATGACATGAAGAGACACTTCTGTAAAGATGACATACAAGTAACCAACAGACAGAAAAAAACACTCAGCCTCACTAATCATCAGAGAAATGCAAGTCAAAGCTACAATGAGATACTACCTAGCCTGAATAAGGATGGTTATCACTAATAAGTCAAAAACACAGGTTCTGGCATGTCTGTGGAGAAAATGGAACGCTTCTACGCTGCTGGTGGGAAGACAAAGCTAGTTCACCCTCTATGGAAAGCAGGTGGCAATTCCTAAAAGATTTAAGAATTGATCTTCCATACAAAGCAGCAATCCCTCTCTTGGGAATAAATTGCCCCACCAAAAAGACACCTGCATGTGCATGTTTATTGCTGCACTATTCACAATATTAAATACATGGAACCAATCCCTCTGCCCATTGAAAGTGGACTAGATAAAGAAAATGTGGTATGTATATAAGACAGAGTATTACACAACCATAAAGAAGAACAAAATCATTACCTTTGCAGAAATATGGATGCAGTTGGAATCTCTCATACTAAATGAACTATTATGGAAACAAAGAACTGAGTACCACCTGTTCTTACTCATAAGTGGGTCCTGATCACTAGTCACATTAGCACAAGGGTGGGATCCACAGTTGCTGGGCACTGCTAGGGGAGAAAGTAAGGGAGGAGGATGAGAAGTATGGATAACACAAAAGTTATCTGGTCCACTACCGGGGAAATAAGGGCCACCTAGAAATCCAAACTTCACCTTCATGTAGACTTTATGTAATAGATCCACACTTGTATCCCACAACTCTATAATAAGTAAATAAAATTGTAAAAAGAGTGGCAATTTAAAAAACACGTATCATCTATCTGAGGTTAAAAAAATTAAAGCAGAAAAGAGGATTGTTTCTCATTGATAAAGAAGATATGTCATTAAGTAACATGTATCTAACAGCACAGAACTGACATAAATGTAAAGCAAACTATGTTAGAAACACAAAGAGAACTGACAAATCTACAACATAGTGGAAGACGTGAATGAACTTTAATCACTTCTGCTAACAAATTTGAGTGCTTTTTTTTTCTAAAATAGAGACTACACTTTCTTTTTTAAACATGATTTTTAATATTTACTGAAATTGACCACATGTTAACCCCCCAAAATTCTAAAAACTGGAAGCCATATTTCCTCATTGCAAAGAATGTTGTAAATTAACACCAAAATTGAACAATAAAATTAAATTAAAAATAAAAACTTTCTATATAATGCATTTTAAAGGTGAAATCAATACAGAGATTACAAGCTATAAAAGTTAGTGACAACATGTCAACCTACAGTCTAAAATCTATGGAGTGTACCTTAACTGGTATTCTGAGGAAACATCAGAGACCTAAATGTACTGATTAAACAATAAGAATGATAAAAAATAAATGAACTCTTCTACTAAAAAACATAGAATATGAACAACCAAATAAACTCTTATAAGTAAAAATAAGTAGTGAAAATAAAAGTAGAAATTGATTATATTTAATTTAATCAGAGTATATAGATATTAGCACTCTATACTTTCAGTGGTAATATAAATTGTTGAAGTCTTTTAGAAGCCAATTCAGACAAGTTTATTAAAATGTCAAATTATACATAGTTATGCTTTTTAAAACCACCCTATATTAATAGCCACTCCTGTCTCCAGTATATAATACATGTTCTAATATTGTTTCAGTATTGTTTTTATCAGCAAACTTTGGGAAAGACACTAATGTTTATTAGTAGTGGCATGATTAAATAAATTATGCTATATTCATGTACAAAATATTCTGTAGTGCTTATAAAAACTGCTTTCTATATGATCTGACAGAGAAATATTAGGAATTTTCTATTAAGTGTAAACACTATGCAACAAAATAATGCTTATAGTGCCATTTAAAATGTTTTAAACTATATGTGTGTTGATCATTTACTAATATCTTCATAAGAAATCTGAAAGGGTATGTATCAAATCACAAATAGTTGTTACCCTGTGCAATAGAGAATTAGGAAATTGAAGTGAATCTTTTAAATAAAAAATGATTTACTTTTACAATTAAATATTAATAATAATCATAAACATTGTCTTGATATGACAAAACACCTAGCTTTCTGTTCCAGCTCTGTTTCCTTACATGTAACTATTAATGACTCATAGATGCTCTGAGTGTCAAGTTTCTCATTTGTCAAATAGGCTGATGAGAGCTGTCCTACCTACCTAGCTGGGTCACTGGGAAGGGTAAATGGAATAATGAATGTTAACATTCTTTAAAAATCTACAAAACACTGTACAAATGCCAGGGATCCAAGAAATTAAAGTAAAAAGAGATATGAAATGTCTTTCAAGGAAATGAAAAATAATATTGTGCAACTTCCTTCAATCTACTTACTGCAGATGGAGATGCTGATTTTTCCGACAGTTGAACATGTGAAAAAGAAATGTTTCAGACACAAAGACCAAAGAAGCTGTCAATCTCAAGAAGGAGGCTGAGGGGCAGTCAAATAAGGATGCAATCTTAGGAAGGACAAGGGGAAGGAAACAATGATTTAACTCCTGCAGAAGTCAGTCAACTTTCATTTTAAGAGCACCCAAGTAAGGACAGTGTTTTAAGAGTACAAACTGTCACAAACCTGCCTTTTCCTGAGTTTATTTTCACCCTTAATCAATATATCAAAGAGATATCTGTACTCTCTTATTCATTGTAGTACTATTCACAATAGTCAAGATAAGGAATCAACCCAAGTGTCCTTCAATGGTTGAACGCATAAATAAAATACAGAAAATATAGTGTGTTTGTGTGTGTGTCTCTCTATATATTTCATTCTTTTTTTCTTTTTTATGGCACTATGGTATACACACACACATGCACACACACAATAGAATACCATTGTGCCATAAAAAAGAATGAAATTCTGTCATTTGCAGTAACATGAATGGTCATTATATTAAGTGAAATAAGTCAAACACAGAAAGTCAAATATCATGATGGTCTCACTCATACGTAGAAGTTAAAAAAAATTGATCTTATGGAGGTAGAGAATAGGATGGTGGTTACCAGAGGCTGGAAAGAATAGTAGGGAGGAAGAATAAAGAGGGTTTGGTTAATGAGTACAAAAATATAATAGCTAGAAAGAGTAAGATCTAGTGTTTGGCACAATAGAGCCAACAGTAGGGCAACTATAACAACAACCTACATTTCAAAATAACTAGAAGAGTATATTTGGACTGTTCTCAAGACAAAGACATAAGCAATGATTGAGGTTATTGTTATCATAATTACCCAGATTTGACCACTTGTACATGTATCATTAAACATTGTATGCTCATATCAAAATATCACATGTATGTCATAAATAGGCATAATTATATATTCATAAAAATTAAAAATAAACAAAACAATTGTCTTGCAAGTTCAAAATCAGAGTCAAGATCTCAACTCATTGGCCTATTTGATCTTCATGGATGAGAATAAATCAATTTCCATAAAGTAATCACCTCCCATAAAGTGGAGAAGTGAGTTTATATAGAGATTATTCAGTTTGTGTAGAAATTTTCCTTGAAACTTATATCTTAGAGAAATCCTCCAAAAGTGTACTGCTAGCCCACAGCAATAAATACATATATAAGATTAATAACCTAAGAAAGAGTAGGTAATTTTAAAGTTACATACCTTGATTAATATATTTTTTTAAATGATCTTATACTTGGCCTCAAGTCATTAAACTTTCAGCTAGGAAGAGTGGCAATAATATTTAATAGATTTCAAGCCTACAAGGCAAAACTCATGATTATTTTCCATTTTCTGTACCACCTTCAGGCCAATGGTGCTAAATAAATGTTAAATTATTGTAAAACCTGGTCTGAAAGGAAAGGCCTGTCAAAGAGAGAATATATCATCTTGTAATCATCACAGGAGAATTTATAAGACTTCTGGTGGTTAGTGCAAGCTTTTGAATAAAATGAAAAGGTAAAATCTTTCTTGGTGAGAAGATTTACCCTAGTTTTTAAGCCAGGATTTCAGAAGCCCAAATATGTGAGCAATGACTGAGTCTTTATTGTTTTATTGTGTTCCTGTTTAATCCTCATGCCTTGCACAGTGTCTGGCACACAGCTAGCTCTCAATAAATATTTGTTAAAGGAATATATAAAGAATTCCTAAGGAAAGGATTTTTTTCCTCTTCTCATGAATGTCATGAATCATAACATAGATTCATCTTCATTGAAACCAAGGGCTTCTTGAGGCTCTGACCTTTCTTTACTGATTATTTATTTTGAATTTGGAGGTGACAGACAGGCAACGAATTCATTGAGGCTTGAAGAGATGAATAGAAATGGATAGTTGGTTCTTTTTCATTTCTGAATGAAACATACCCTTGGGTGTTGCAGGTGAGTCTTCACGCCCTAATACATTACTTAGGAAATGATTTCTGCAAGCAAAGGTTTTCAGGGATTAGACATGGGTAAGGCAGGTTAGGAGGGACTTGGGCATTCAAAAGAATAAGAATGGAAGTTACAAGAGAGGTAGAAAGGACAAAAGAGCTTCTGCTACCTTCAAATTGCTCAACTTCCTATCTTGTCCATTTGTCTTCATGTCTCCATCTTCATCCTGATTCATTGAGATATAAATATGTCTCTGACTTTCCCATCCCTTGTACTTAATTATGCATCATCTTTTAAAGAAACATCATTTATGTTCTAGAGAAGGTCCTGGCATGGCCTTTACCCTCAAAAACTCATGATACAGTTCTCAATGTACCACACACTTTAAGTCCTCATTAACAATTGTAAGAGTCTCATAGTTATATTCTCTCATTTTGATATTCCTGAATCTAACCTATCAATCTCCCAATAGCAGATTTATCTTTCTCTTCAGTAGATTATATCAATAATATATGAAGTTAATAATATCACGGTCCAGATATTTATACCTTGATTGGCATTACTAGATACCTATCTATTATCCACTTCTTATTAAAAGAATCTCAACTTTGCTTGAGGCAGTTGGCCTCATAAGTTAACATTTAGTCTCTAGCCATAAGTCAGAGAAGGAAATGCAAGTTAAAAGCCTAGCATAGTACCAGCACAGAGTAAAATGCCCAGTAACTGGCGATAGTGAGGTCATGATATAGCAGACATATGGAGAGGTAAATGTTATCTAGAAGAATGATAGACTAGCAGTTATCATAGATAGGTAGGTTTTCCAAGAAGTCATTACAGATGTGAACTCAGGAGCTCAGTTTCACAGGTCAGGGCCCTGGATATAGGATCTTGTCTCAGGGCAGATAAAGAAAACAACAAAGCTCACAAGAGACTAATGAGTAAAACAGCATAAATATGCTAAAGAAAAGCTGTGGTATTCACCGGGGGAGGAAAGGACTTTCAGCTAATCAGAAGTAACTCTACACCTCCATGAGATAGTAACATGCTGTTTTGTTAAGGAGTAAATTTCCATCCCCTAAGTGTACACAAACAAGGCACACTGCTAGTGAGTAAAGCACCCATTTCTCTGCTCATCATTACCACCTACTTGTTAAATCTTGTGATATGATGTGATAAAGATGGGTTCCTAAGTAAAAAAAAAAAACAAAACAAAACTCCCCTGCTCCCCAAAGTTAAAATTAAAATTATAAAACACCAACTAGTCATGCTGCACCAGAAATAAAAACATCAAATAATGTTTCTTAGCCAAAATAAGAACAGTTTTCTGTAACCTTAAGAGTAACACTTTCTAATATATAAACTCATTATACTTTTTTTTGTTGGAGTATCACTCCGTCGCCCAGACTGTAGGGCTATAGCATGCTCACAGCCACTCCAGCGTCAACCTGCTGGGCTCCAGCAATCCATCCACCTCAGCCTTCCAAGTAGCCGGAACTACATGCATGTGCTACCACGCCCGGCCAATTTTTTTTTTTTTAATTTATTGTAGAAACGAGTCTCGCCAAGTTGTCTGTGCTGGTCTCAAACTCGCAGGCTCAGACAATCCACTTGCCTCAACCACCCAAAGTGCTGGGATTACAGCTGAGCCACCGAGCCCAACCCATTATACTTTTTTAATGGTAAAAACTATATGTTCTGCATGGTAAAAATTACTATGTTTTATAAGAAAAAGCAGATGCCATAAGAGTATTTACAAATTTTAAAACCCAGAAAAATAAATAAACACAACAGTTAACAATAATTTACTAGAGACTTCTGCAAAGATGGTGGAGGAACCAGTCGACCTATGTGAGTCTCAGTGTGAGTGAGTGCATAGAAAAATTTTCATATCTGTCTGTAAGTGGGTGTGTGAGTGGCTAACTGAGTAGGGACTCAGGAGCAAGTGACCAGGGTTTTCCTGTGAAGTAGATGGTGTTGCAGCTACTCAGACTGAACCCTAGCATTTCCCAGGTGCAGAAGCCATGTGCCAATTGTTAAAATTCAGCAAAGTCTTTCCAAGGAAGAAGCTGCTATAAGTGACTGCCAGATCCAGGCTCAACCTCACCACTGCAGCACCTGGCCAACAACTGGCAGCAAGGGCTTTGGAGTGAACACAGCAAGGGAGCCAAAGCCAGAGCCCTACTGGAGATGAAAGAGGCACCCTGCCACCATCTTGAAAACTGAGCAGGAAGGTGCTCCAGCTTGCTCACCACAGACCAACAGACCCAATCTCTGAGACCAGTGGATTAACTATTCAGGGATTGATCGTGACCCAGAGGGAATATCCCAAAAGCAAAAATTCCAGAGGGAAAGGATAAGTGCTGAGTCTCAGGCACCACACCCCCTGCCCTGATTCAGTTGTGGGACAAAGGTTGTGGCCAGAAAATGATGAGGAAGACCCCTGAAGAGATCAGCAGTGAGTCTGGGGCTGACCCAGCCCCCTCCTCGCCTGCATTCCTCTAACCAGACGCACATAGCTAGCGGGTGACAGAGAGCGATGAATACAGGCAGAGCCTGGACATCAGCCATGATAGGAGGATTCTGCTCCAGGATAAGCCTGGTTGGGGCACTCACTCCCAGCACCTGGGGAAGAGACAAACTCATAACTCTCCACCAGAGGGGATCACCCTGAAAATACAAGAGTGGGAGTGGAAAACTGAAGCCCTACCCACCCCCATCACCTCCTCCTCCTTCCCCAGTGTGAAGGAAGCCATAGCTCTGCAGGAGACAACAAAGGGGCTTACCTGTAAGAAGCTGAGAGGAACAATTACAGAAACTGCCACAAGAGGGCAGGTTGTTTTTTGTTTTTATTTTTGTTTGTTTATTTTTTTTCTTTTATCTTTGTGCACAAACGTGTATGTGAGGGTTCAACCTGGAATCACTCTTACCTTTTTTTTTTCCTTTTTCTTTTTATTCCCTCTTCTTTTGCCTTTTTTTTTTTTCTTTCTGTTTATATGTGTATGTGAATGATTGAGTATTCATCTTTCAGGGTTTTTTTGTTTGTTTTTTTTGTTCTTCTCTTTTTATAGTTTAATATGTATATGAATGTATGTGTGAGGGTTTAGCTTGAAATAATTTTTTTCTTCTCTTTTCTTTTTTTATTTTGTGTTGGGTGTGTGTGTGTGTGTGTGTGTGTGTGTGTGTGTGTGTGTCTGTGTGTGTGTTCAGTTTTCCTGTTTTTTCTTTTTTGATTGTTTTGCTTTATTTTTTTTTCCAGTTGGCTTTGGTTTTAGTTTGTGTGTGTGAGTTTGTGTTTAATTGTTTTTTGCTTTGGTTTCTGATTTTGTTTTTCTGTGTGTTTTTAATTTATTTTTTCTTATTTTTGTCCATCTTATTTCATTCTACTTTTCTCTGTGTGCCTCATTGCTGTTACTGTACCTTGGACTCATTGTACACACACGTACCCAATGCATCATCATATAGAGTGGTGGTGGGGAGTGGGTCTCAGGGAACCCATACATCAATCGTTGTGATTTGCAAGTCGTTTCTGAATTCTAGTTCTCAACCCTCCACCTTATTTGACTCTCAAAACTACAAGAGATAGCAAAGCTTCCCATCCACAGCCTCATTTCAAAATAGAACAAATTCAGAGCCCTGACCAGGGAAGAATAGAGGGCCTAGCAAATATCAGAAGTGGAAGTCTCTCCCACCACCACTGAATAATGGAATTAAAGAGAAAAGAAAGAGATCTGTCACAAATGAGGAAAAATTAATGGAGGAACACAGGAAATTCCCAGTGTAACAAAAAGAAAACACCTGAAAAATCAGATCACAGAGCCCAAACAAAGGAAGTCACCAATGACTGGTTCCAGAATACAACAGGAATTAGGAAATGGATGGAAAGAGTGAATATACTCAAGAAAGACAAGAGGCAACACTGAAACAATTTGTAACAGAGGTTTTGACCATAAAAAAAAATTCATCCAGGAAATAAATAATAAGATGACAAGCATGGAAAGCAGAAACAATCAAGCAGAAGAAAAAATCTTAGAACTTGGAGACCAAAACATGGAATTAATCCAATCTGTAAAAACTATAGAAAGAAAACTCAAAGAACAAAACTTCCAAGAGGTGTGTGATTATATCAAGAGGCTGAACCTACACATGATTAGTATTAAAACAAGTATTACAGGAAGGTATCCAAGAAAACTTTCCCCATCTAACCAGAGATGTGAACCTCCAAACACAAAGGTACAAAGAACCCCTGCAAGACATCAAATGAGAAGGCCAACACCTAGACACAAAGTAGGTACAGAAGAAAAAATCCTAAAAGCAGCAAGAGAGAGAGGTCACAGTACCTACCAGGGAAAATCAATCAGAACAGCAGCAGGCCAATCAGCAGAAACACTACAAACTAGAAGAGATGGAGTCCAGTTTTCAAAGTCCTCAAAGATAAACAATTTCAGCCAAGAATTTCCTACCCAGCCAAGCTCAGCTACATCAGCAATGGAGAATTAAAATCCTTCCCAGACATTGAATCCCTAAGGGATTATACAGCTTCCAGACAAGCTCTACAATAGTTGCTTTAAAATGTATTAAGCACAGAAGAAAGAAGAAAAGATGACCACATACTTCCCAAGAGTAGAGAACACAGAATCAATAGAAAATACATCACAACTGCAAACTTGAAAACATATAGATACATCAACCCAAAAGTTGAAAGAAAACAAAGAAAAAGCTTTATAAGAAACTCATGATGGGGTAAACTACCACATTTCAATTATCAGCCTGAATATGAATGGACAAAATGCACCACTGAAGAGATACAGAATAGCAAACTAGATAAAAAACCATCCAAAAATTTGCTGCATCTGGGAAACTCACCTCACTAAAAGAGATACACATAGACTCAAAGACAGGGGATGGAAAATGAATTTCCAGGTGAATGGATCACAAAAGAAGGCAGGAGTTGCAATCTTAATGTCAGGCAAAACAAACTCTAAGCTATCAAAAATTTTAAAAGACACCAAAAGTCACTACATAATGATAAAAGTTCAATTCATCAACAAGAAATATCCATCCTAAACATATGTACACCCAAGACAGGAGCACCAGTGTTTATAAAGCAACTACTAATTAAACTAAAAAAAGATTTTGTCTCTAACACTATGACAGCTGGAGACTTAAATGCCCTGCTAACTACCCTGGTTAGATCACTGAGGCAAAAAATCAACAAAGAGATTCATAGCTTCAGCTTCACATTTGACCAAATGGACTTAATAGATACCTACAGAACACTTCACCCAACAACCATAGAATATACATTCTCCTCATCACCACATGGAATGTACTCCAAGATTGATCACATCCTCAGCCATAAATCAAGCATAAACAAATCTCATAAGATCAAAATACTGCCATGTACTTTCTCAGACCACAGTGGAATAAATATAAATATCAACACCAAAAAAATTATCCCAAAACTCAAAAAGACATGGACACTAAACAGCATGACGTTGAATGATTACTGGGTCAACACAGATATCAAAACAGAAATTAAGAGTTTTCTGGAAACAAATGAAAACAAAGAAACATCTTACTAAAACCTCTCAGATGCCATGAAAACAGTTCTAAGAGGAGTATTTATATCTCTGTGAACATCAAGAAAATGAAAAGATCGCAAGTTAACAGCCTAACAAATCACTTAAAGGAGGTGGAAAGACAAGATAACCAAAACCCTAACTTTAGCAAAAGAATCCAGGTCACCAAAGTAAAAGCCCAAATATGGGACATAGAAGACAAAAATATCACAGAAAAAAATCAACAAAACAATAAACTGTTTCTTTAAAAGAATAAATAAGATTGATGGACCCCTAGCCAGACTGCCCAAGAAAAAGAGAGGAAAAGTCCAAATAAATACAATCAAAAATGCAAAAGATCAAATCACAACTGATGCTGAAGAAATACAAAAGATTATCAGAGAAAACTATGCATATGTGTGTGGAAACAACCTTGATAATCTGAATGAAATGGAGGACTTTCCGACATTACACAACTTCCTAAGGCTGAAACAAGAAGACACTGAGATACTAAGTAGACCAATAGCAATCCAGGAAATTGACTCCATCCTAAAAAAAGGACCTACAAAAAAATGCCCTGGACTAGACAGCTTTCCAGTGGAATTCTTCAAAACATACAAAGAGGAGCTGATACCAATCCTATTGAAAGTATTCTAGGCAATTGAGAAAGATGGAATTCTCCCCAAATCATTTTACGAAGTTAACATCACACTGATACCCAAACTGGCTAAGGATCCAACAAAAAAACAGAACTACAGGCCAATACCCTGATGAACATAGACGCAACAATTCTGAACAAGATTCTAGCAAATCGGATTCAACAACACATCTCAAAAATCACCTACCATGACCAATTAAGCTTCATCCCTGGAATGTAGGGCACGTTCAATACCTGCAAGATCATAAATGTAATTAAATACATCAACAACTATAAAAACAAGAACCACATGATTATATCATTAGATGCAGAAAAAGCTTTTGATATAATCCAGCATCCCTTCTTGATAACAACCCTTGAACACCTAGGCTAGGAGGACATACCTCAAAATAGTAAGTGCCATCTATGATAAACCCACAGCCAGCATATTGCTAAATAGGCAGAGACTGGAAGCATTCCCCCTAAAAACCAGAACAAGTCAAGTCTGTCCACTTTCATCCCACCTGTTCAATATTGTGTTGGAAGTCCTAGCAAGAACAATTAGACAAGAGAAGGAAACCATAGGTACTAAAATAGGAAAAGAGGAAGTTAAGTTATCACTCTTCGCTGATAATATGATCCTACACCTCAAAAAATCCAAGGAAATCTGTCAAAAACTTCCTTGTACTGATAAAGGACTTCGGCAAAATCTCAGGTACAAAATCAATATGCAAAAGACAGTTGCATTCTTAAACACCAACAACAGCCAGAGAATCAAATAAAAAGCACAATTCCATTTACAATAACCACCAAAAAAATGAATTGCCTCAGCATCTACCTAACTAGAGAAGTGAAAGATCTTTACGATGAAAACTACAAAACATGCTAAAAGAAATCCTAGAAGATACAAACAAATGGAAAAATATTCCATGCTCATGGGTAGGAAGAATCAGCATTGTTAAGATGTCCTACCAAAGACAATCTACAGATTCAATGCAATACCAAATAAATTACCAACATATTCTTCTCAGACCTGAAAATGGCAATAGAGAAACATGAATAGCCAAAACAATTCTTAGCAAAAGAAACAAAGCAGGAGGTATCACACTTCCAGACTTCAAACTTTACTATAAGGCTACAAAAATCAAAACAGCCTGGTATTTGTACAAGAACAGGCATATGGACCAATGAAACAGGATAGATATTCTGTAAGCAAAATCTTAATTTCTCAACCAACTCATCTTTGACAAAGCCTCCACCAACAACCACTGGGGAAAGAAGAATCTATTCAGTAAATGGCGCTTGGAAAACTGGAGGACCACATGCAATTGAAACGGAATCCCTACCTCTCACCATACACAAAAATCAACTCTAAATAGATCAAAAAACTAAACATAAAACCTCAAACTCTAAGAATCTTAGAAAATGCAGGAGACACTCTTACAGAAATCAAAGTATGCAACCAATTTCTGGTCAAAACCCCAAATGATAAGATAGACAAGGGGACCTCATTAAACTGAAAAGCTTCTGCAAAACAAAAGAAATCATCAAGAGAGTGAGGAGGCAGTGAACACAATGGGAAAAAATATTTGTCAACATATATCTGACAAAGGCCTAACATCTGGTTTCTACAAGTATTTCAAATGTGCTGAAGGGAAAAAAACAAACAGCTCCATTAAAAAGTGGACAAAAGACATGAATAGACACTTCTCAAAAGAAGATATACAGGCAGCCAACAGACACATGAAAAAGTGCTCAGCCTCACTCATCATCAGAGAAATGCAAATGAAGACCACATTGAGATACCACCTGATCCCAGTAAGAATGGCCATCATTAATAAAATAAACAACTATAGATGCTGGCAAGGTTGCAGAGAAAAGGGAACGGTTCTACACTGCTGGTAGGAATGCAAACTAGTTCAATCTCTATTGAAAGCAATATGGCTATTTCTAAAAGACCTAGAATTTGACCTTTCATATGACCCAGCAATCCCTGTACTGGAAATATACCCAGAGGAACTCAAAGCATTCTACAAAAAAGATAGCTGCACGTGAATGTTTATTGCAGCACTATTCACAATAGCAAAAACATGGAACCAACAATGCTGTCCATTGAAACTGGACTGGATTAAAAAAAATGCAGTACATATACACAATGGACTATTATGCAACCATAAAGAAGGACAAATATATGGACTTTGTGGCAACTTGGATGTATTTGGAGTCAATATCACAGAAACAAAGATCTATCACAGAAACAAAGAACAGAGTACCACATGACCTCACTCATAAACGAACCCTGAACATTTACCATAATACTATAAAAAAGTGATTGACAGTAATGGAATACTGCTGTGTGTGGGGGAGGGGACACAATATTAGTAAGGGTGACTGATTTCAAACCAGGCAAAGTGGGGACCAAAGGGAGGCCCAAACTTTACTTGTGTATGTTGTCCTAATCCTGAATTGTACCCCACATCTTTAAAATAAATTAAGAAAAACATAAGTAAGATCATATTATAAAAAAAGAATCATTTACTGTGATTTTCAAAATAGCTAGAAGATTTTAAATGTTTCCAGCAAAAAGAAATAATAAATGTTTGAGGTGATGGTTATCCTAATTATCCTGATTTGAACAAACACATTATATGCATGTAGCAAAATATCACATGCATTCCATAAATGTGTAGAATTATTATGTATCTTTGAAAAATAAATGAACTTCTAACAAATACTTGGAGAGTAGGTTCTGTAGAAATACCTCCCAAAATTGTGTGACTAAACTAATCTTAGAATATTGTTCACCAAAGAAAGTTTATTATGGTCAAATACATCCGAGAAATGCTTGATATGTGTCCTCTCTTGGAGAATCACACGTGTATCCTAGCATATTCAACAATGTGAAAGGCCTGTAGAAAAAAATTTTTTTAGATACCTGACTTAACCTAGCATTTTCTCAAATTAATTTTACCATGGTTCCCTTTTAAACCTAGTAACATCTAAAGCAATGTTTTTTTAAGTAAAATATATCAACAACATAATCTTAAACAAAGTGTATCCAGAATTCAGCATGTCTTTTAAAATTGTGCTCTTGTTCACAGTTGATCAGACTTGAATCTGATAAGCATCCAATTGTGGCTTAAATTCTGTCACTAGGAGCAACCCCTTCGGGTCCCCTCCCACTGTGGGAGTTTTTCTGTCCTTTCAATAAATCCTGCTTTCTAAAAAAAAAAAAATTCTGTCAATAAAAGCAACTAAATAAAATTGTAAGAACTATTCCTATTATTTTTATCCTTCCTTTCCCTCTCATTCACAAAGTGATAAGTACAAAATATTTATTCAAATCTCACTCAAACATCTTTCTAGGCTAAACTAGCACCACTTCAGAAACTGAACTATTGGCATGTTCATTTGTAACTGATATATGAAAATGTGAGTTTCTGAACTTAAACACATCAACACTGAGAACCACTATTTAAGGTAATAAAGGAAATCAAAGATGTGGTCAATACTTCTTAGATATCAAAAGTCTACGGTTAAAAGCTAAGTATGGGAATTGTATTCCACATCTAAATAAATAAGTAAATAAATAAATGGTAAGTGTGGGATAATACTGAAAGATAAGTTACCAATACCCAGAAGAACAGGGAGGTGGAGAAGAGGGACTAAAGGCAATATGAATAAAGGCATGGGTCTCAAAACAATTGGATGATTTCAAAGAGCTGCTGAATGAGGTATATAGACGACCTCAACCATTACATATTACAATTATTACATTAACGTTTGGTGTTGGACGTTACCTTTAGATGACCCTTAGTACCAATGAGACAATCCTTTAAACCTTATTAGACATACATTATCCATTTCAGATTAGCTCTTGTTCATATTTTAGCATGCTAAAACTTCCCCTGTGAAAAGCCTGTAGAAAAAGAAAATCTTAAGATCCTTGATTTAACCTAGCATTTACTCCAATTGATTCTACCATGGTTCCATGCGCCTCTCAGCCCTTCTAACTGCCCCTCTCAGCCATCTAAACCCTAAGTCACTGGTCTGTTAGATCTACTCATACAATGTTCCTCAAATGGCCTCCATCTTTTCTGGGCACACAGCTGCAAGGCAGCCTGTTGTGAACCGTTAATGCCCTGAAATGTGCTCTAGCTCTCCAAACAGAAGTTTTCCAAAAGTCCCAGAGTGATCAGCTCATTTGAGGAACACAGAATTCACATTTTCTGGGTCTTCTCTACCTAGTATTATAAGTTTCCCTACAAGTCATCAAAATTTAAGTAAGAGTGTGGTAAACACACTTGCTCTAGTTCTGCTTACAGAACTAAAACTGGACTTTGAAACTCTATTACCTTCCATTATTCCTCACCTGTGTGGCTTCCTCAGTCTCTAGGGAACTCCTCACATTGCTCTGAACTGGGGTGCTCAAATACCATATGGGAGACAAAGTTTCCATTCCCCTTGCTCCATGTTTCAGTGGTAATGTCTGTTGCTGAAGAGGTATTATTTATGCCAAGACACTAACTAACAAGATTACTTCAAAGTTGCCTCCTGTTGCCGGCAAATCACTATTTTCATTGCAAAAGCCTCTAGCTCCAACATCCATGTTGGGTGAGTCTTTCCATGCCCAACATTAAAAAAAATATGTTTGTATTTGTATTACAGCCCTAATGGCACTATGTTCAATTCAGAATCACTCTCTCTTCTTCTCTTCAAATCTGAGGCATTATTCATGGATGAGGTGACCATGTATCCTGATTTGCCCCAAACAATCCTTGTTTATGCATGTTTTCCTGGATTAATTATCAATAATGTCCCATATTCAAAGGTACCCAGGTCGTGGCAACAAATTACACAGTTACCTTACTCACAAATTAATCCTGTGCATCCTCTCTTCCTCCGAAGTCCCTCATTAGAATTAGCCCATGCTAAAGTACTTCTGTATTTTGTAGCTACTTCTGTAAATATACCTTGGGATACAAAACTAGTCACCAGTTACATTAAACATTACTATTAGCTATGTAAACCCCAATGTTAATTCAGACTGTGTATTCTCCATTTTAATAACTTAGGTAATCTAAAAACAGCAACATGAAATCATACTTAACTCTCCAGTATGTTTACTCTGTCTCATTCAAGTTTTCATAGTATGACAATGTAGAGGAACAGAACAAATTCTAGCAATGATACTTAAATGATCAATCTTCCTATGAAGTCTTTTCAAATCTGCCTTCTACCCTTTCATATATCACAGAAACACTTGTGAAATCATAATCAAAGAGTAGTGAGGATTTAGATTGCATAGTATATATGATTTGGTGTCAGATTTCACATAAAATAAACTACTGATGGAAAACAAACATTATATTAGGCTAAACCTATAAAGGATTTTAGTGGGAGACTCCCATAATCTAGGGTTTCTCATTCTGGTCACTACTGATATTTTGGGCTAGGTAGTACTTTGTTGTATGAGCTGACCTGCACATTGTAGACTATATATTCCCAAGCTCTAACCCATAAAATCTATGAGCAACCCCGACTCTCCTCACCATACCTTTGAGTTGTGACAACCAAAAACATCTCCGGGAATTGCCAAATATTCCCTGGGAGGCAAAATTGTTTCTCACTGAGAACCCCTGGATAAGCAATTGCAGGGAAGAAAGCCCTGATGTGTCATTCACATAGCTGTAGAACTATATTAAATCCATATTATCTCCACAGGTAAGAGTTAGCGTTATTTCAAATAAACAGATATTTGTTGAGCACTTACTATGTACAAGATACTTTTCTAATACTATGAGAAATTGAAAAACGTACTGGAAATATGCCCTGCCATCAAAAATTTGATAACATATGCCTCTGGAGTAATTGGCTGTATTGCAATTCAGTTTGTGCTTATTTAATACCCTAGGGAAATTGAGTAATATATCTACTGGATATCTAACTCTAACATATTAGAGCAACATTCTAAATAGACATGTTCTGTCTACATCAAATATTCTGTCAACATTAAATATTCTAAATAGAATGTTCTGAAAGAATAAAGTGAAAGCATCTAACTGACATATATTATTCAGGTCATGAATCGTTGATGAGTAAATAAAGTAATCCATACAAACCACTAAACAGAAGGCTTCAAAGTTGCTTCAGAGGGGATGGATTTCCTTCTGTGCTGAAACGCAGGACAGAAAAATGTTGGTCTTTTTCTAGGGATCAAAAAAGGACTTACAGGAAAGCCCATATTTCAGTTTGGAATTTATATTTTTCCTTGGAGTGTGGGATATTAAGCCTACATAGGTTAGAGCCTTCTAACAGAGCCTGGGGATAACTAGGTGGATTGGTTATAATCTGGGTCTTTAAGATGAGAGTCAGATAAGTGTTTTTCTGGGTCCAACATGGGTCACACACCTATAGGAAGAGAGTTGGCCTAGGAGGCAGGGAACCCCAGTTTCAGAGTCGATTCTGACACTAATCTGCAGTCTCATAGATTTATTTTAGGTCATATAACCTAAATATGCTTTCCCTGTATAAAATAAGAATTATATCTTCTCAATTCTGTCTCAAATACTGTAAATAAATCATGAGTTAAAATTGGCTATATAAATATAAGTTGTTAATTATCTATAAATGTGCTCTCAGGTTGCTTTTAGGTGTGAAAAATCTGTAGTTTTTACCTTACATACAGCTTGCTCAAGTCTCCAAGATAGTATGTGTACTTAAAAAAGAATAGCATATTGGTATCAGCCTTGTAAGATTCACTAAGCAGGCTAGACTGGAATCTAGATGAAATTGTCAAGTGGTTAGTATTTTGATAAAGGATAAAAGTAACATACAAATGAATAGATCAGTCACTAAACCTGAGGAAAACCCCCATTTAAGTTTCAACATTTAGGTGGAAAATGTTTCTATTCTTTTATTTCTTTTCCTTTCTTTTTCCTTTTTTTTTGCTTCAGACTTCTCGATATCAACTTATAACAAAGAATCATAAGGCTTTGGTACCCTGGTACCCTCAGTGCAGCAAGAATCACAAAGTACATTTCATCTCTTCTAAGCTGAACTTTTAAAAATTTAATTTATTTATTTAATTTTTCTGGTTGTTTTTCTTTTTTTTCTTAGTCAGTCCCACTCTCTTATCCAGACTGGAATGCAGTGGTGTGATCATGGCTTACCATAGTCTTGACCTCCTGGACTCAGGCAATCCTTCCAGTCAGCCTCCCAAGTAACTGGGACTACAGGTGTGAGCCACCATGCCAGTTCGCCCAGCTAGTTGTTTTCTTTTCTTTGTTTTGTTTTCTTTTTCTTTTCTTTCCTTTTTTTTTTTTTTTGGTAGTATTGAGGTCTCGCTATGTTGCCTAGGCTGGTCACAAACTCTGAGCTCAAGCGATTGTCCCACCTTGGCCTCCCAAAGTGCTGAGATTACAGATGTGAGTCACGTGCCTGGATTGGAATTTTGTATGATGGAAAAGCTCTAGTGACTATTACTGATGAACTCTGACTTGTCAACATTTCTTGACCAGGAAAGAGGGAGCCACTAGCCCTAGGCTCAAGCAAAAAGCAAAGTGCAGCATATTTATGAGAGCAAGATGGTCAACATGCATTTAACTTCATGTTCTCAGGAAGCACGCTAATGCTGGCAATAATATCACCACCATTTGTGTAGTGTTTTATGGTACCCTTATACATTTTCAGGTTGATTATCATTTTTAATATGTGACTAAATCATTTGGTGGAGCTGCATGGTTTTTATGCAATATATATTGCTATCCATTAAAAGTAGGACACTCACCTTTGTGATTTTCTCTTTCAGTTTTTCCTGTGGGAAGACGGTCCACTCCAGCAATATCAGAAGCTAGCTGAATGTTGATAGGAAGATTTTTAAAATTATTTCTAGGTTGGGTTGAAGCTCAGTCAAAATTTGGTTCCCAATTCCATCTGTTCTTCAGGATTCATGGGAAACAGAAGTGCCAGTTGGATTGGAAAGTTGTGGTGTGAGATGAAATTTTCGTGCTTAGAACCTAGACTTTGTAGCCTGTCAGCAAACATAAGGTTTAGATATTTTGTGAAAATATTTCCCCAGAATAGCCTACAGTATGCTGCTTGGGGAATGTTTGAGAAGGAAGACAGAATTCAGTCAAGGAAGTTTGTGACCATGTAGGACAAGATTCTCCACAGAAGCTTCTCGTCTTGGTCAGTCCTGCATCCATCCCTGTTTCCTACTCTCATGCATTTTCTCTGCTTTCTGATGCAGCAGCTCAATGGGGTGCATCTATATTTAGTATTTCCTTTGCAAAGTGGGAGCCTATAATGTCTTCATATTTGGCAAGGATAATTCACTGTTATTTTCTTACTGCTGTTTCTAACTGGAGAATTACCTCACAGCAGACTTGTGGACAAACTGGATCCACTCTAGTTTGAATCTTCACTAGGCAACAGAGATGCTAATAAAGACAATTCTGAGGTCACGATATGTTAACTCAAAATATTTACCTAAAAACACTTATTAGTTAAACACTATCATTTGGTGATTTTTATGGAAATTTTTCAAAATACAAAACTGAGCAATTAAAAATAAATGCTTACTTTAAATACAGTCACTATGTGACTATTTGAACAATCATTTTACAGATGGGTGAAAACATCACCTACAAGTATTTTATTGAGTCTCCATTTGTCAAAGAATTGTATCCTTAGAAGGTAAAATAGTATTGGCCCACAAAAAAAAAATGCTATCTTGTTGTGAGATAAGTCATATAGCTTGAAAGGTTTCATATAAATACAAGAATTGAATATAAGCTGACTAAATTTACAAGAGCTGCCTAAAATATTACCTGAGGAATTTTCTCAGTTGAGTTCAGAAAAAGAAGAATTCATTATGGGCAAATGTCTATATGGAATATGGAAAAGTTTCACAGGAGGATTAATGTTGAGCCTAAAAATTGTCCAGGTAGAGGAGAAAGGAAATCATCTTTCAGATGAGAAAGTTCATCAGTCTAATTATAAATAAGGGTGTACTATACTCTTTGCTCACTCTGTTCTAGGTCACAGGCCCACAAGAGTGGACAGAACAGACTTAATCCCTGTCCTGGTGGAATTTGTAGCCTGATCCCATAAAATAAAAAATAACTAGATAAAGAAATGTCATATATGTACACAATGGAATATTATTCAATTATAAAAAAGAATGAAATCCTGTCATTTGCACCAACATGAATGGAACTGAAAGACAATATACTTAGTGAAATAAATCAGACCTAGAAACAAATATCACACATTCTCAATCATATATGGAAGCTAAAAAACATTGATCTCATTGAAATAGAAGGTAGAATGGTTGTTGCTAGAGATTGGGAAGGGTAGCAGGGAGGGGTAGTTGAAGAGGGGTTTGTTAATGAGTACAAACATACAGTTAGATAGAAGAAATAAGTTCTAGTGTTCAATAGCGTACTAGAACAACCATAATTAACCACAATTTCATGTATATTTCAAAATAGCTAAAAGAGAAGTCTTGGAATGTTTCCAACACAAAGGAATGATAAATACTTGAGATGATAGATATCCTCATTACCCAGATTTGATTATTATGTATTGTATGCTTGTATCAAAATAGCACATGTACCCCAATAAAAGGTACAACTCTTGTGTAGCTATTAAAATTAAAAACTAACTAAAAAATCAAAGGAAAGTAATAGTGAAAACAAAACAAAAGCATAGCTAAGGCAATGTCAAGTTGAGATTTAGGATCTGTGTATATCCTGGAAATTCGACTTTCTGCTCTCCATCCCCCCAATTCCTGGGAACTGCTGCAGAAAAGATCCCTTACCCTGAATTGACGATGAAAATCACATCATCAGTAGATTAGTAAGTAACTGAATAAAGTTATTGTTTTAATAAAATTTAGAGACAGCTTTCCTTAGTTCCATGTACAGCTCATATAGAGGCCACAAATCACTAAGCAGCTGTCCCTATCGATCCTGGTGCAACCCTCCAGGGTTTAGTGAGGAACAATATGCTCAGAATCTTGTAGTTTTTTCACTGGAAATCAAATTGTAAAGGATTAACTGAGGGATTGTGTCATATCTGAAGAGAAACAATATTGAAATATAACACTATTCTTTGTATTTCCTGTTCCACATTTAATTTTTAACAGACAATAACTTTTTTATGTGGTTTTTATAAATATGTATTTATTTCAGAGCTATAGAGGCAGTAAGTATTAAAAATTAAAAAGTAAAACATTTTAAGAAAAAATATAAAAGTGTTTCAGATTTTTTGAAACTAAGACATTAGGGTCTATTAATACTGGCCCAGGATTAAAAGAACTACATGCAGGTTATGTACCAGGTCCTATAAAATCTCCTCTGGGGCCCATTTCCATCGTTTCCTCCAACGTAAAATGTAGTTGTTCATTATCATATCCTAAATGAGGAGAAGGAAAGGGCTCTCCTTTTATGCTATCCACATAGTGCAGCTTGCAAAAATTAATATCTTAAGCTAAAGTAGCACTAGCATAATGGTGTTGTTTATAAGTAAGGACCCCACTGCCCCCAGTCTTCTGCACCAAGACCTAGATAATGAAGCTCAGCTATCCAGCCTGTCCCCAGGAGAAGCCACATAATATTACTTGTGAAGTACTTTTGAAGAATCCCTGGACCATAAGTTATTTGTAGCCTTCTTCAGAGGTGAGGAAAATACCCCAAAGTCACTAAATTTGTGTTCAAATCCTGATGCTGTTATCTTCGTTGTGTGATCTTGGGAGAGTCATGCAACTTCTTCAGAACTCAAGTGGTTCCTCTATGCCATGAGGGACTGTGCCAGAGGTAATGCTCCCTAGATCTGGGTGAGTTATGCTTATGTTTTTTGTTGGGGTGGGAAAAGAGTAGAGTTCAGTTGCCGGGCACATTGGAAGTAAGGTCTGCACCACCATTCAGTCACTGACAGAGAGAAGTATATGCAGGGATGATTCAGCAATTCTCTTTCTAGCATGCCAATAAAGTCTTTTGTCAATGCCATCAGGCCCTGAATATAATTTAAAAAATCAACCAACAGACTTCAGAGGTTGAATAATACCGAAAAATCTTAATCCAAATCTTATTTGTTATTTCCAATGTGAGTTTCTGGACTTACAAATGGGGAGAACAAATACTCAGAAAATACATAAGAAGCACACGCTATGGTGAGGCACTGTGCTACCCTGTGCTAAATGCTGTGGAGTTGATGACAGGCATAGTCTTTGCCCTCAGAGAGGTTACAATCCAGATGGGAAGACGCAGACACACCAACAAGCAGGACAGACACACCAAAGTGGCTTGCATTGGTGTTAAGAAGCATATGGATGCACCCATCCTGGGAAGTCAAGGCAAGCTGTTGGGAGGAGAGGACAATGAAGGGAAGCCTAAGGGATGTGTGGTCAAGGGTGCCCTGACTTTTGATGAAATAGAATTTTTTTTTACATTTATGGTCAATTTATTTTCCACAATAAGATAAACAAAATAGTCTTTTTTACAAATGGTGCTGGTGTAACTGGATATCCACATACAAAAAAACGAAACTGGCACACAAATCAAAACATAAAAGTTAAAACCATAAAACTCTTAGAATGAAGTATAGGAATAAATATTAATGAGCTTGGATTAGGCAGAGTCTTCTTAGACAAAATACCAAAAGCACAAATGACAAGGAAAAAATTGATAAAATATACTTCATCAAATTTTAAAAAGTGTATGTTTCAAAGGTTATCCACCAAAAGGTTAGAAGGCAATTCACAGAATGAAAGAAAATACTTGCAAACTCTATATCTGATAAGTACTTGTATCTAGATTACAAAAAATGCTTTCAACTCAAAAATGAAAAGACATCTAATTAAAAAATAGGCAAAGGATTTAAAGAGATATTTCTCCAAGTGAGAAATACAAATGGTCAATAAGCACATGATGCTCAATGCCATTAGCAAAATGAAAACCAAAACCACAAAGAAATAGCACCTCACACCCACTAGTGTGACTATAATTTGAAAAATAATAATAATCAGTATTAGTGAAGATATGAATGGACTGGAGCCCTCATTCACTGCTGATGATGTAGCCACTTTTGGATAGCAGAAACATAAGTGACCAGAGATAGCCAAAACAATCGTTAGCAAAAGAAACAAAGCAGGAGGTATCACACTTCCAGACTTCAAACTTTACTATAAGGCTGCAGTAATCAAAACAGCCTGGTATTGGTACAAGAGCAGGCATATAGACCAACGGAACAGGATAGAGATTCCGGAAACAAAACCTCAATTTCTCAACCAACTCATCTTGATAAAAACCTCCAACAACAACCACTGGGAAGATGAGAACCTATTCAGTAATGATGCTGGGAAAACTGGCTGATCACATTCAGAAGATTGAAACAGGACCCCTACCTATCACCATACACAAAAATTAACTCTAAATGGATCAAAGACCTAAGTGTAAAACCTCAAACTATATGAATCTTAGAAAGCACAGGAGACACCCTTATGGAAATTGGAACTGGCAACCAGTTCCTGATCAGAACCCTAAATGCCCATTCCTTAAGAAATAAGATAGACAAGTCGGACCTCATCAAACTAACTGCAAAGCAAAAGAAACCATCAAGAGAGCAGGGAGACAGCCCACAGAATGGGAAAAAAAAATTTTTGCCAACCATATATCTGACAAAAGCTTAACATCTAGAATAAAATATAATTTTTATGGGTCAATGGACCTCTAAGAACTCAAGTCATTGTGAAGCTGTACCAAGAAAATTCAGAAGAAAAGAATGGCCAGTCATTGGAGGTCAGTTTCTTTTTCTTTTATGTTTTTATTTTTATTTTTTATCATAAAGATGTGGGGGTACAATTCAGGGTTAAGTATACAAATGTTGATTATGCAGGTACCCTTGTTGATGAGGTATGCCCCTCCCTCCCCTAGCAGTTTCCCTCAACTGCCAATCCCTTTTTTATAGTATTATAATAATTGTTCAAGGTCCACTTATGAGTGAAAACATATGGTACTCTGTTCTTTGTTTCTGTGATAGATCACTGAATCTGATTGGCTCTAAATCCATACAAGTTGCTGCGAAGTTCATATATTTGTCCTTCTTTATAACTGTGTGACACTCCCTATTCCAAATGTGGGAAAATATTAACTTATCATCAAGCACTTAGGGTACTTAGTAATAATAAATGAGTCTTTTGAAAGTGGCTTTTCAATGTAGGGGAATTACATTTAGAAAGAGTGGGATCTAAAATCCCATGTTCTTCCATGTGAAAATAGTGGAGATGTGTCTTGGTACTTCACAAAGCATGGCTTTTCACATGAGAGCAAAGAGTATAGAGGGTAAAATGGGAAGAATGAATAGTTTAAGGAGTGCTGAGAATACTTTGCTAACACAGACTCATAATGCTACAACACAGACTTACCCTTGGGGATCACTCAGTTCACTGGTTTTCCAACTTTTGTTCAAATAAAGGTTTAAGAAGAACCCCAATATCCTAATCCAAGAAAATAAGAAAAGCTTCCCTGGTTAATCTTGTGGGATGGACCTGAAACTTTGTTCAAAAGCTAACCTCCCACCCTCACCCTCAAGCTGCCTCTGAGATATTACCGCAGAAACCTAGGGTTCAGAATTCAGATCGGAAAACAATCACCTGGCCTGCCTCTCCTTTAGGAAATGAAGCTTTGTACTTTTTTCAATTTTTAAAATTTAACTTACACACTTATTTTCGTTTTCAAGAAATTGAACCTTAGTTTACCTAAAGAGTAACTATACAGTACCAGTGAACTGTTTTTGTTGGGCTGTAAAAACTCCAACATTTCTGAAATGATGGACTCATCATTAAATCCTCCTTTCTTACCCAGGGAGATAACTTGTTTAAGACAATAAAGAGACAAGCATGGAATCCAGGGCTTATGACCAAGGCCACTCTGATCTGTTGCCTTTGCCCTGAAGAGAAATCAACCATAGGCAGGCACATTATCTGTACATTGCATATACTCTATCTTTTTTTAATTTGTATATTCTTTACTAAATTGAGAATTAGAGGATTCCATAAGAGTTACTGACCTTATCTAGTTGAGTGTCAAAACTCAGAAAGAAAAATATAAAAAGCTGTAAGTATCCAATGACATTTTCCTTACACACACTCCTGCTAAGAGGACTCTAATCAACTCCTTCTCCTTAAACAAGATGGGTCATTAAATAAAATGGTACTTTTTCCTGTTATATTTTTTCTGGAGCAAAGACCTTAGGTACTTATAACTAGGCCAAGTCCTCAACCAGTTAACTCTTGCTTGTATCCCACAGACACCAATTCTGCTGTTTGAACTTTAAAAGGGCATTTATTGAAAGAACACAGGTATAAGATTCAGGAAGGACTAGCATATAAACCTGCAGAAACCAGAAATTAGGCAAAACAGGGTCACGTTCATTTATGTTTTTTGTAGAACTTCTCTTTGTCACACACTCAACATTAATTCCTCCAAGGAAGAAGCATTCAACTGGATAAGCTTTGTCATATACCCATGCCTTGCTGCCATGGGACAGAGAGGTTTTATTTGTAGACACACAATGGGAGATTCCCCACAGCCAATAATGAGGTTCAGATACAAAACAACCAGAAAAAATGGCAAGTGTCCATTATAACATTATTCATATTACACAAGTCAAAAGACTGCATTTTTAGTCATTTAAACAATAGATGAAGATTTGAAACTTTTTGGAATTGAAAATTCTAGGACCATTGAAACAAGAGCTTTTGCTCCTGTACATTCATTCTCTAGAACAGTTTCATCCAAACTGTGCACATTACATTCATTCTCTAGAATAGTTTTATCCAACATGTGCCTTATAACATATACCTGTCTCATAAGATGCTTGTCATGTTCAGAAAATGGCTGATGTCATGTATCTCCATTTTGGAGGCCTAGAATGCTGGTAAGAACATTAAACATTCTACAAACTTATTTCATTCAGTATTTTTCAAACTTCTTCATCATTTAGCCCTCAACATCCACATAATCAGTTTTCAAAGGAGCACACTTTGACAAATGGTGCCCCTAATGAAAGAAACATTTCAGCCTATGACCCATATGAGGCCATATTATAGGAGTAAGACTTTTCTGGCTAGGCTGAGATATACTCTCAAACCTTCAGAGTAACAACTGATGACTATTCTTCAGTCTCTGATACCATAGAAGTTATAACAGATTGCTGTAAATCAAATAGCAAGTAATCTGCTTTTCCAAAGATGAGGGCACATAGGAACTTTGGTTCTACCATGGGGGTCATCCCTAATGGCCAGTAGGCACATTGTTATTCTTTTCCACCAACTCAATTAGCAGAAAACAGAGCAAGACAATAGCAGAGGCCTCCTTGGAAAAAGACAAAAGGGAGAGCAAAACCGTTGAAGCTTTTTGTTAGATGTGAAACATGTCCCCCTAGTCTGGGGAAGCCCTGAACCCTTCTCTCTCTTTCAGCCCAGCAATGTGCCCTACATCCCAACAACTCTGCCAGCCTCCCTGCTGTCCATTTCTTTGTAATCAAGAACATGAACAACTGAGAGCATGAGACATCACTGAAATCACTTACTTTTATTTTTATCCCCTTTAATTAAGTGAAGACGAAAAAAAATTAATCCTTAGCAGGATCAGAGCCTGCAAGTGAGGGGTATCAAGTGTGTTTCATCATTATATCCTGCTTGCGACGCAGTACTTTGCTTTGTATCTAGGCAGCAGATTATTGTAGCTTGCCTGACAAACATGATTAATAACTCAGCCAGAGCCTTTGTACTGGATGCAGTATTTGCCAAAAAGGGCAGAACTCAATGGAGAAGGGGGCACTGCAGTGACAGTTACTTCCCTGTCCCATGACCCTTTCTTGTAATTAAAAACCAAACTCAATTATGTAGCAAACATTAACTGACATAAGCTTCTTCCCTCCTGTAAGTGATGATTACTGATGCTGAGATTATTTTCACAGCTCTAAAATAAAGTGAAAAGAAATATGGTGATTTCTCAAGATGTAGCCGCCACATTCAATTTTTGGAGCCGCTGAGCCCTGTCAGACTTATAACCTCTGTTGCTGTGCCTGGAAGAAGATCAGAGAAGCCATGAATCTGAGCTCTGTCTGCATCACCCATACTGTATACCATTTGAAAACTTGCTGTGGCAGGAATTAAAGAAAATCATGAGTCCATACTAATCAAGTCATGTGGATTGTCAATGATATAGTTCAGGCTCTGTGGCTACTATTTTTCTGCTGCTGTTATCAGTTGTACTATTTTCCCCCACTTAGTACAATTTGTTCTTTACTGCTTAGTAGTCATTTCTTTCTTACAGAGGCAGCTTCCAAACAACAGCTGTGATGCCACCCACCAGCATCCTAACAATGTCAATCAACTCGAGTAAATAGGTTGTGCGACTTGACCCCTCCTACACTTGTGCAAGGAAGTGTTCCCCACTGCAGCTTGGGAGATGCCTGTAAAAAAGCAGTAGACCCACACAAGGGAGGCTAAATCCTGCCTACTTTGATTTTGAGGGAATAAGCACTTTATTTATAATGTTCCCCTCCTACCATTGCCCTAGAAAGCAGTCACAATAGTGACTAGATAAAAATGTTAATGAAGACATCATAAGCCATGCTGAAGGCTCAGAAATAAAAATAAAGGAGGAACTTGCAAAAGTGAAGGTTTCAGATGAGTACCCAAAGAGATATAAAGCATATGAGAACATATACTTGAGAGTAGAGAACACAACTTCTGAGAGGACCCTAAGGCAACAGGGATGCAGCCCCTGAGGTGTCTTCCAGAAAGATAAAAGCTGCAAAGAGAACCACAGACCGGCATTGTACGAGATTGTACAGGACATAAGTAGCCATGTCTCTTGAAAGAATGATCCAATGGCCTGGATGGGTCCGAATGCTACATATAATTTCCTTTAAAAGTCACTGGGACTAAAGAGAAAAACCCATTTCATTATTTGCATAACTCTTTGTATAAAAAAATACTTTTCTAGTTCACTCTAAAATAGCAGGCATGTGATTTTTCAACTCTAAACTAGTAATCTTCAGATATCCCATCCAATCTTCAAGGATGATGGTGATTTCCCAGTAGAAAGACAAAAACAGTCAATCTATAACCAGATCTACCATAAATGATATTTAGTAATAACCTATATAAGGAGGGAACGGTGATTGAATATCCATCTAGCATACATTCTACACACACACACACACACACACACACACACACACACACAAACACACAACTCAATTTTTTTCTTTCTCTGACCCACTAATACCAGAACCCTTAAAATGTGATCCATCATGTATAGCCAAGGGGAAGTGATAAGTAAAACACTCCAGAAAAAAAGATTGCCATCCATCACTGTCCCCTACCTTTTTTCAACTTGCTGGTAAAAAAAAAAAAAAATCTAGTTATCCTGAATGAAAGAATGAATCGTATTTCAGTACTTCTTTTAAAAACTTTTCAACAATTTTATTTAAGATTATTATAAATTTTCAGAGATATTATGGGTTATATGGGGGATCAACTCACCAAGAGTAATGGTTAGGAGAAAAATAAAACAATGGTTTCATTACTGTTTTTAATAATTTGTGGCATGTAATTTTAAGTGGACTTCATAAGACATGTCTGTACAACATGGTATTCTCACCCGACTTGGCCCACTCTGGGAAACTATACCTGGGTGCTATTTATCACATAGGAGCTAATTGGTCCAGGTATCTATATAAAGAATCTAAAATGATTTTAAGAGGGATCTTTTAAAATATAATCAAAGACTTTGTTGAGAATAGCAATTTCTCATTCTCTAATGAGAATAGTAAGACTAATTATATGTACCTTCTATACAGTAACTTAAAAGAGCTTAGAATAAATTCAAACATCACACAAAAAAAGGTGAAGTAAGCCCTTTAATTACTCGTGTACTGTCTGGTGGCCATTTATAGGCCTCAGCTCAGAAAGGGGAACTCTAAACAGAGCCTAAGGGCTCTGTCTTTATCTATTCTTGCTGCTATATCAAATACCCTAGGTTGAATAATTTATAAACAATGGAAGTTTATTTCTAGTAGTTATGGAGACTGTGAAGTCCAAGATCGAGGCACCAACAGATTCAGTGTCTGGTGAAGGTCCAAAAAATATATATATAAGATTTTATATCTTGAATGTGTTTAAGACCAACCAAGAAACAGAAAAGTATTTCACTTATTTCATTTCTTTTTTTTGGGGGGGGGTTGGGAATATCTGTGATTGATACTCTATATAAAGTTAAAAATTAAATTTATTCAAGTTCACCCCAAAAGTCCAAATTTATTGAAATCAGAAAGGAAGGTAATTTTCTGAGATAAAAGCCTAATCTTGTCTGTCTTTCATTTATTGTGATTTCTGCCAATATTCTCCTTCTTTGATTCAATAGTGACAGGTTTTGTATAAAACTGTGAGACTGATAACATAGACCACACATAAAAATCAATTTTTTTTTTTGAGTTGGAGTCTTAATCTGTCACCCAGACTGGAGTGCGGTGGCCGCTCCCGGCCCCCGCAGCCTCAACCTGCTGG
>NW_007247222.1:57487-90756 GCF_000164805.1 Carlito syrichta | reverse complement strand
TTCACCTGCTGGGCTCCGGCAATCCTTCCACCTCAGCCTTCCAAGTAGCTGGAACTACAGGCGTGCGCTACCACGCCCGGCTAATTTTTGATTTATTGTAGAGATGAGGTCTCACCAAGTTACCCAGGCGGATCTCGAATCCATGGGCTCAGGCAATTTACTCACCTCAGCCTCCCAAAGCACAGGATTACAGATTGAGCCACCGAGCCTGGCCAAAAATCAATTTTATGATTTTAAATTTATACCTTATTGAGTGACTTATTCTCAGCTACTTGAGAGTTATGAATTTCATGGATATAAGTATAATAATAATTGTAGTTATGATCACCAGCATAGAGAAAATTGGCTTTTCAGTAACACTATAAACTTCATAGATTTACAAAAAATATTTGAAACTCCTGCTACATACCAAGGAGCATGCTCAGTGCTGAGCAAACAAATGAATAAAGCATAGCCTTATCTCAAATCACTTACCAGCTAGTTATGGAAACCAAAGAATAATTAGTGATTTAAAATATTGATGAGCAGATTATTATTCAGAAATGCACTTGGCTGCAAGTAACAGAAACCCCAAATAACAGTGAGTTCAGGAGGAAGGAATTTATTTGCCTCATTTAACAAGACATGTGGGGATAAGTCAGCCAAGGGTTGATTCCTAATCATGGCATCAAGGTCTTTTTATCTTTTTACTCTATCATCCTTCAGATATAACTTTCATCCTCCTGGGTACAAAATGGCATAACTAGCATCATACATCCTAGTCATACTACAGGCAAAAAGAAGAAAGGGATAAAGGCAAAAAGAAGCATGCCAGCCAAACTCACCCCTTTAAAAACTGTTCCCAGAAGGTCTGTGTAGAAATTTCCACATGTCGGTGGCCATAAAAGAATCAGGCATTCCTGCCAAGAAGGTAGTATTTTACCTTCAATGGATTCTACTAATACATGATGAAGTAGAAAAATACAACTGGGTTGACAATAAGTAGTGTCTGCTACAGAAACAATGAAATCTCCAAAGGGTCACCTGATGTAGATGCAAGATGGTTTTCCAGAGAATTGAGCCTAGCACCGAAATGCTACCAAGAGCAAGCAAGGAGGACAGACTAAGAGGAAATTTGGGGGGAGAGGGGAGACAGGAAGAACACTCCGAAAAAATGAGACAGGAGTGTTTTAGCCCTACAAATAGCTCAGTATGTCTGGAACACAGGGTTTACATGGGAGAGTGGACATGAGACTGGAGATACAGGAAAAGTCCCAAGACAGGTGGGTGTGTGAAAAGTCTTAGTCTCATGAGCTGTGCCATACCAAGTAGTTTTGGCTTCACAGTAAAGTTTAAAAGGTGCCATTATATCATGATAAGCCTTACAGCTCATGTCAAAACCTTAACTCATGTCTCTCTAACATCCCTTATTGCTCTCTCTCCATTCTTTACTTGCTTCTTCAAGAAAGGAGAAAGCGGTCTGACTGGTGAGTTTGGGAAAATGCTCTGGACATGCTCAGCCCAGCACCCCTCCTCGCCCCCATAACCTCTCTCTCCTTTCAGGAGCTAGTCTGTTCTTCCATGTGGCAATCTCACAGGGACAAGTTCTACCTTTGTAAAAGAGGCCTGCAGTTGCCTAGCAGTGCCTGCAACTGGTTGTGCAAATCTAATTCTGATTTAGTTCAGAAATTCAAACAGTGCTAGGAAGCTCATTGTAGCCTCACATCCAAGCCAACTTCTCCAGTCTAGTTTTACTGATAATAATGCTGATATTTTGGTTTTCTTATGTCTGATGCCTCTCACAGTTAGTTCTAAAGTTAGTCCTCTAACAGCAAAACAGCTGATAGTTTTCCATCCCCTCCCCCAGTGTCTGTGGATCATACCATCTCACCCCCTTACCATGGTGTTTGTCTTCAGACATACAGTTTCTCCTTCCCCTCCATGAACACACAGGTGCGGGGAAATCTGAAACCCCTCCAGACTGGTGGATGAGTTCTGCTATGTTCTGCCTGATGGTTATGTAGCAGGTACTCCTCTCAGGAGCTTTTGCATGCCTCATTGTTATTTTTCACTAGAAATAAATTTAGTAGGGAACTCTGTGCCTGGCACTCTCTTCCTGCAGAATTTTGTCCAGATTGCTCCACTGTTTCCAAAACAAAGCTCTGCCTTAATTGCCTCTGGCAAAATATTTGAAAATAAAATCCAAAAATCAAGAGAAGTATATTGCTGACATCGATGATACTCAAGTTGACACATTTGCTTGGCTAAAGAACTTGTGTCCAAAAGAAGTGAAAATAGAAATGCAAGCTATATGATCCTTACCTGGGCATGTTTTCTGGATTTGTGTGGAAAGCTCATTTCTATATTCCCTAGCCTCTCTTGATTGGAAAACACAGGGTACAGCTGTACAAACATTGTTTATACAGCTTCCAAGAATGTAAACAGAGAATGGTGATGTCAAATAGCAGCATTAACGAGACCATAGCTGCTCAGAGGTAGGAAACTTACAAATGCTGGGTGTGAGGTGGAAAATATGGAAGGAATCACACAGAAGCAAATGCTAAAAAATAAAGGCAAAGTTGGAAGTGAACCTATTTCACCCCAGAACAAATAGAACAACCTTTGGATCACACCCCATATATAATACATAGATTTTTTTTAATTCCCACAAATGAATTATAATGTATAAATTGCTTATAAAACATCAGAGTCATGAAAGTCTCTGTTAACTGAAATGAGTCATCAGCCTGCAAATCACCTACAGCTCTGGTGTTTTCCATCTTTTCCTTTGTCATGTCATTTAAGCATTACATTGTCATGACTGACAACTTCTTAAAAACATATTTTTGTCAGCTCAGGACCTTCTAGAAGATAGGCTATATGGGTGAAAGTTGCTAGAAAATGGAATATAATTGGGGTACATAATCACTTCTACTGAATTTGCTATCCCATTTGCTCAATAACATGAATGATTGGTTATTGCTTTTAACAAGAGACAAAACTTGGTCTTGTGTCCAGGATCAGTCCTAGTGAACAACCTTGACAAGAGAATTCTTCTATCCCAAACTTTTCCTCCTTAAATATGCCTCTCTCTACCCTCAATAATGTGGTTCTCACATTCGCTTGCCTTCCTCCCTATTCAGAATCCATACAAAACTGAATTTCAGTTATGTATGGAGTATAAGTCATTTGTACTGTAGAGAAAATTTAGTCGCCACTTGGAAGTGTAGCATTGACTGATACTGGCATCAGAAAATCTATATTTGAACTCCAGTTTTGCCATGTCTTAGTGTGTGATTTGCAGCAAATTAGTTGACTGCTCTAGACCTCAGTTTACTAATCTGACATGGGGCCAATGGATAATAATACCTACTACAAAGGTTTGCCATGAGGATTAAAGAAGTGACTTAAAAATAAGCTTGCATAGAGTAATCCCAACAAATGATAGTGATTAATATTATGGTTCCTGCTCCAATTATATTTATAGGATAAACCTTATTTCAAATTGGAATGAATGAAAGGTTAGGCAGAGAAATACTTGGTGGCGGTAGAAAAGTAAGTGACCTTGCTTAATGTAATGCTAAATCAAAATTGCAAATAAAACCTATGCCAAATAAATGTCTCAGAGTCTGTGATGAGTGTGGCTGGGAAGAGAGATTTTCTAAAGGCACATGACATTTTTTAGGTCTCAGCAATAGTCCATGGCTTGATCTCTTGCTGGGTATTCCAGTATGAATTAGACTACCACAAAGATCAGAGTTAAAAAACAAACACTTCAAAGGCCTGACCATACTTTAGCTACATCAAAATTCATTAGCTCAGTGTAAAACATTTTTCATGACTAAAAAAAAAAAAGAAGAATTAAAAAGACTATCAGTAAGGTAGGAGGAGAATGTAGGGAAACGCTACATGAATTATTCTTCCAAACAGAATCACTACCATAATGGAGCTTAAGAAATAACATCTACTGACATGATTGCATTGCACAAAGTAGGTAGTCAGTAAATATAAAAAGGAGTCCATTTTGTCTATTCCTTAGATCTCAGAGAGAAAAGGTAGGGTCATTGAAACAGTCCAAAAGTTTTTTTCTGTTTAATAACAATGTGCAACACTTTAATGAACAAGAATTGTAGGGAATTTTTTTTTTACTAGAGGAGTATTATGAATATTGATCTTTGACTGCAACAAAAATAAATAAATAAAGATGCTAGGTTCTACAAAAACAGCAAGCCTTGCCTGTGGCAAATTTCTAAAATTTCATAATTCCACCAGAGGCAAAAGTGTCAAAGTTCTCCTCATAAGAGCTAAACTCCCAGTTGGAAACGTAAAATTTTAGCTCAGAAAAAAATCTGGGTATGTTTTGCAAAAACTTAAAACTGATTCTCTTATTTATATTCTGGAGGAGATGAGTTCAGGAATGAGAAGGAGAGAAGATGGAGGATAAGAGGTACCCAAAAAGATGAAAAAGGGAAGGCTATGACAATGAATATGCTGGGAACTTACAGATTAAGGGGCTTTGAATTTTGTTTAAATACCAGGTCCAAGTCATCAAATCTCCCAACAAAGACCCTAAGACCAGATTTCTTTTCATTGGCTCTATTTCTGTCCATATTTAACCTCTTCTCTATGTTCCTGCTTCTGGTATTTTCCTTTGATGAAAATTGTGCCAGGTTTCATCATACAGTTTCAAGGAGAAAGGATTTTGCTTTTGTATTTGCACTGATTTTTCAAGATGTAATTTCCTAAAACAAGCTTTGGAGAAAAGCATAAAAATAAAACTTTAAGATGTTTCACAAACACCTGATCCTTTTTTGAAAGAATTCCAAAAGCCTTATAAATCTTCAGCTTTTTTCTGTGGGTTCAAGCTCTTCACCTACAGAATTTCCAATCACACATTTTATATAAGACAGAAAGTAGACCTGGGAAGGGTTATACAATGAAGAAATTTTAATATATGCTTTTAATCTCACTGATAAATTACTGCTGTTGGAAGTGGGCTGGAGACCATGAATAAGGCACCAAAAACGGTTTCTTCACTAAATAAGGTGGGCCTTCCACTACCCCTGAAAATTCTGTATTTTCATTCATTTTATTTCTAACCCAGCCAATATTGTGTCTTTTATTTTTCAGACAAAGGAAATAATGAAAAGACTTTTAAACATCATAAGATTCAAAGGTTTATTTTGAGTACATGTAATCTTTCCAGGCAACCAATCCAAACAAGAGCCCACACTAAATACAGCTTTTCTTGTAACTCAGAATTGAACAACCTTTGATATAAAAGGAGACTAGGCTCATAAAACATTTAGTTTACATCCACCACTCCATACAAACTACTCATCCTAAACAAAAAGGAAGCAATTCCATGTGGCAAAGTAATTCCATGTGGCCCTTGATAATTCTGTCATGTAGGATGTTGCAGCATGCTCAATGAGGATATATGAGGGGGGATTCACCCCCCCCAAAGAATCATTTTTTTGAAGGGTGGGCCCCTTGTAGTACTTACTCAGAGGCTTCCTCCCTCTGGGTAAGTTTTCTAGGAACACATTGGCATCAGTGTACCAGCTAGCATTGTTGTTAGACACTGCATTCAACTTCAGTAAGTTGTTTTTGGAAATTCTTTCAACATTTATTTGCCCATTTCACGATGAGTGATTTATGAGCACACCCGCCCACACTGTACTGAGTGTTCACCCCCATGCCCCACCCTCCCTATTCACCTGTTCTTTCCTCAGGCGACTTTTTGGTTTCCCTGGTTGAAAAGAGTCCTCAAAGGGAAACATTTTGCTGATGCAGAAGAGGTGAAACAAAAAACAGCAGAAGCACTAAAAGGCATCAAAATTGATTAGTTCAAAAACCGTTTTGAGCAGCGGAGAAAGCATTTCGATGGGTGTATTCCATCAAACGGGGAGTACTTTGAAAGTGATTGATGTTTAAATATGCAAGAATACCAAATTTTAATAAATTCAGAGTGTTTTGGGGGGTGCCCTTCATATGTATTCACTTATAGTCACTCAGTCAGAAAACATTCACCAGAAAATCAAAGCTGAAGAAGACACCATCTCATATCACAGTCCAGAAAAGGAGTTAGATAAATGGCCAATTATTTGAAACAATAAATCATTCAAGAAACACTGATGACCATTTGTATACCTAACCCTTAACTGTGCCCCACATCTTTATTTATTTATTTTTTTCATAATCAATATTTTTTATTATGGTTTTGTGGGGTACAGTTAAGGGTTAGGTGTACAATTACGTTTCATTCAGGCACCCTGTTAAGAGGTGTTTCCCTATCCCCAGACAGATATTTGCTACTGTTAATCCCATCTCCCTCCCCCCATAGTTTCTCAGTACCGTCAGTCATTTTCTTATAGTATTACATTGGATGTTCAAGGTCCATTATATGAGTGAGAACATGTGATACTTGGATCTTTGTTTCTGTGAGAGGTCACTCAGTATTATAGACTCTAGTTCCATCCAGGTTGCTGCAAAATTCATGATTTTGTTCTTTTTTATGACTGTAGATTTCCAAAATGTATAAGTACCACATTTTTTAAATCCAGTCCTCTTTTGATGGGCAGCATGGTTGATTCCTGGTTCTTGCCATTGTGAACAATGCTGCGATAAACATACGTGTACAGGTATCTTTTTTATAGAGTGATTTGAGTTCTTCTGAGTATATTCTCAGTAGGAGTATTGCAGGGTCATATGGGAGGTCGATATTTAGAGTTTTTAGGAATTGCCACATTGCTTTCCACAGAGGTTGCACTAGTTTACACTCCCACCAACTGTGTAGAAGTGTTCCCTTTTCACCACACCCTCTCCAGCAGCTGTTATTTTTTGAGTTGTTGATAATTGCCATTCTGACTGGAGTTAGGTGGTGCCCCACATCTTTAAAATAAAAATTTGAAAAAAAGAGACACTGGTGGTACACGTACCATATTCCCTACCTGAGCTAGAAAGATAAAAAGAAATGAGAACTTCTACAAAGATATCAAGTTCTGCTGCAGTTAATAAAGAATTGTTTTAAAAATTTATCATAGTGAGGAACTTCAGATTATTTCTCCTGAAGAAGAGTTTCAGTAATGAGGAGAGTTGACTGCTAAGTTTGGGGATATAGGAACTTTTCAGATACACGCATGGTAAGTGGTGAACTAAAGGGAGACCCAGAATCACTCAGGTTGCTTAACATTCAACAAGACAGAGTGACAGTGAGTCTGATGACTAGAAAGGGCTGCAGTACAGAGAATCTGTTTTTAAAAACTTTTTTCAAGGAGTCATGCAAAGATATGTTAGTAAGTCGCTGAAGGAATTAAGTAAAAGAGATTCAGATAATGAGAAGTACTGGGGATAAATCTACTGAATACAGGAAACCAGAGAGAACTGACAATAGGAAAGAGAAAATTAGGAGAGTCTCCTGTAGAACAGGGTTCAGCTGATATTAATTCAGCTCCCTAGCCACCTAATGAGTTATCTAAAGTGTTTCTCAAGCTTTATTGTGCATCCAAGTCACCTGAAGAATCTTTTAAAAAGTAGATTCTGATTCAGGAAGTCTGGGGAGAGGGTAGCAATTGGCCTCCAGGTGATGCTGATGCTGTTCACGCTTGAAGGACGCATTGAGTATGAAAGTACTTACAGGTGAAGCTCGCCAGATCAGTGAAACCATCTCACACCAGAGGAGCCTCTGGAAGTCATGTAAGATAATGGAGCAGTCTCTTCTCTGGAGTATCTGTGAATCTGGTGCACTTTCTGTCCAGATAACTTGGTTCTCTTTCTTGCAGAGGGTATAATTGAAAAGATGTGACAAAGATGGTATGCAGATTTTTATGTGAGCTCAATCTCCTCCATTTTCTGACTTTAAAATCTAGGAAAAATTATTCAATTTTCTGATCCTGTGTTCTCTAAAATTTTCAAGATTATACAATCCTCATTAGGGCTATTTTGAAAATCAAAATTGGACTACATTTTTAAAAAGCATATAGCAGCCGGGCTCGGTGGCTCAGCCTGTAATCCCATGCTTTGGGAGGCTGAGGTGAGTGGATTGCCTGAGCCCGCGGGTTTGAGACCCACCTGGGCAACTTGGTGAGACCTCATCTCTACAATAAATCAAAAATTAGCCAGGTGTGGTAGCGCGCGCCTGTGGTTCCAGCTACTTGGAAGGCTGAGGCGGAAGGATCGCTGGAGCCCAGCAGGTCGAGGCTGCGGTGGCCGGGAGCAGCCACTGCACTCCAGTCTGGGCGACAGAGTGAGTCTCTGACTCAAAAAAAAAAAAGCCTATAGCAGGTAAAAAAAATTAGTCATCCTTCATTCTTTTTTATACTAAATAATAAACATATTTAACATTTATGGAGCTGACAATGGACACACCACTTACATAGACCCTTCCATTCTTCCTTTCAAAAATCATAAACAAGAGCCAGGTTAGAGTATTCTGAAGAGGGAGAAACTGAAGTTTAGAGAGGTATAGTGCAGTAATCAAGAGCCTAAGGTCAGCCGGGCTTGGTGACTCAGCCTGTAATCCTGCGCCTTTGGGAGGCTGAGGTGAATGGATTGCCTGAGTCCGCGGGTTCGAGACCCACCTGGGCAGCAAGACCTCATCTCTACTATAAATAAAAAAATCAGCCGGGCATAGTAGCATATGCCTGTAATTCCGGCTACTTGGAAGGCTGAGGCGGAAGGATCGCCAGAGCCCAGCAGGTCGAGGCTGCGGTGGCAGGGAGCCGTCACTGCACTCCAGTCTGGGCGACAGAGTGAGACTCCAACTCAAAAAAAAAAAAAGAGCCTAAGGTTTGGATCAAGAACACTTTAGGTTCTCAGTTGGTTCTTTATAGAAACTTTATCATTTATGAAGAGAGTGACACGTTCATTAAATAATACATGTGGTGAATAGACACTTCTCAAAAGAAGATATACGGGCAGCCAACAGACACATGAAAAAGTGCTCAGCCTCACTCATCATCAGAGAAATGCAAATCAAAACCACACTGAGATACCACTAACCCCAGTAAGAATAGCCATCATTAATAAAACAAACAACAGATGCTGGCAAGGATGCAGAGAAAAAGAATGCTTCTACACTGCTAGTGGGAATGCAAACTAGTACAACCTCTTTGGAAGAGAGTGTGGTGATTTCTGAAAGTACTAGAAATTGACCTTCCATATGACCCAGTAATTCTCCTGTCGGGAATATACCTGGAGAAACTCGAATCAATCTACAAAAAAAGTTACCTGTACATGTATGTTTGTTGCAGCTCTATTCACAATAGCAAAAACATGGATCCAACCATGCTGCCCATTGAAGCTGTACTGGATTTAAAAAAAAGTACATATACACAATGGAATATTATACAGCCATAAAGAAGAACAAACATATGGACAAAAGCAACTTGGATGAATTTAGAGTCGATCATACTCAATGATCTATCACAGAAACAAAGAACAGAGTACTATGTGTTCTCACTCATAAGCGGACCTTGAACAATTATAATACTATAAGAAAGGAACTGGCAGTAGTGGGAAACTGTCAGGGGAGGGAGGTGTGATTGGCAGATAAGGAAAACTGCTAGGAGAGGGAGGGGCATATCTCATCAACAAGGGTACCTGCATAATTAACGTTTGTATATCTAACTGGGAATTATAATGTGGGAATTGTATCCCACATCTTTATAATGAATAAATAAATAAAATAAAACATGTAAAATGCCTAGCAGAACTTCCTGTTAAATATAATTTCCGCCTGCTTTTCCTAAAATGCAACTATAATAATAGAAATAAAATGTTTAAGTTTTTGTATTAGTTTCCTAGGGCTACCCTAACAAAGTACCACAGACTGGGTAGATTAAACCACAGAAACTTAAGAACAAGCTTGGGCTCCCAAAAAAGAAAGAGAAGCAAAAAAAAAAGAGAACAAGATATTTATTTGAAAATATGTATAAGGAGAGGTCATATTCCTCAGAAATCTTTATCTCTCCACAAACAGGATTTATTTGGTAGATAAATTGAACCATGAACATTCCAAACACAGGGAGGACTGGGGTATTAGGGTGAGGGAGGCACCCTACTGAAAATTGCAGATTGAGTTTAAAGTTGGCATACGAATAAGTCCCACAACCAACTATGTTCTACATTCTGCCTTAGGAATGCTGCCACACAGGCAAATACTACCCCAAGAAATAATTGGTAGATTGTTCTCTGGAATAATTGAATAGTTCCAAAGAAAAAGAAAAAGACTAACAGATTAATATGTAGGGGTCCTCTGAAGAAACTTTCAGATCCCTGCTCATTCAATCTTCAGTGAGGGCTACAAATTGACCAGCTTCGATTATGCATATAGAATTTGCAGCTATATGTTTTAGTTTCTTGTTCTTTTTTAAAACAATTTTCTACTGCAAAATATAACATACATAACAGTGCCAAGGACAAATGAAATTATTTGATGAAATATCACATAGGAAATACCTATGTAAACATAATAGACATCTATGATGTATTATTTTGTTTCAAGTCTCTCTTGTTCAACATTATATTTGTGAGATTTATTCATGTTGTTATAGGAGACTATAATCTATTCTTTTCATTGTTATGTAATGTTCCCTTGTAAGAACAGATTTTTTTATTCTACTCTAGATGGACAGCTCACTTGCTTCCATTTTCTATGTATTGTGACTTTTGGGGGGCTTTGGGCATTGTTTTTTCTCTTCACGCACATGTGCAAGCATCTCTATCGGGACTTTACCTAAAGGGAGAAGGGTCATAGCTTATGTATGTTTCCAAATTTATGTGCAAGCTAATTTTCCTAGTGATTTTGTGCCAATTTTTGCTCTTCCCAAAAAAATCTAAGGCAATTCCTGTTTCTCCACATCATTACCAACACTAGGCATTTATAATCTTTTTGAATTTAGAGTGCCTTACTTTTAAATAAGGAAGTAGAAACAAGATCAGCAGCTATTTGAGGAAAGCCTCCAAAGTGAATGATAAAAACCAAGAAAAACAAAAGAATGAAGATTGTAAAATTCAAAAAAGAAAAAAGAAAACAGAGTACAAGTAAAAAAATCTAAAAAATATTTTAATAGTCAGAGAAATAAAAAGTTATTGAGTTCATACAAAAAATAATGCTTTCTAAAAATTGAATATAAAGTGAGAAAATACAAAAATGTGTTGAAAAGATTGAAAGATAAAGTTAATAAGTTCTTCCAAAAGGGGGAAAAACAAATAAAATAGTTATAGAAACTTTTTTAAAAATTGAAAAAGAGAAGAATGTTCAGAATACCAACCACTAACTTATAGGAGGTCCAGGACAAAACCAAAACAGAATGGAAAACAGATGGGAGGAAATTATCAAAAGACAGATTATAGGAAGAATTTCTAGAACTAAAGAACAGGAATTTTCAGAGGTGAGGTGCCCACCAAATGCTTGGCCCAATGAATTGACACAGAACAAAACAAAAGTCACAGCAAGTCACTTTTTTTTTTGAGTTGGATTCTCACTCTGTCACCCAGACTGGAGTGCAGTGGCATGCTCCCGGCCACCACAGCCTCGACCTTCTGGGCTCCAGCGATCCTTCCGTCTCAGTAGCCGGAGTTACAGGCGCGCGCTATCACGCCCGGCTAATTTTTATGTATTGTAGAGAAGAGGTCTCGCCAAGTTGCCCTGGTGGGTCCCAAACTCTCGGGCTCAGACAATCCACTTGCCTCGGCCTCCCAAAGTGCTGAGACACCGAGCCCAGCCAGCAAGCCACATTATAATGAATTTCAGAACGCTAGGTGTAAAAAGAAAATTTAGATAATAAATCACAGACTACAAACAACAAAGAAGTGGATAAGACCTGTCAACACGACTCCAAAAGAGCAGCAAAGTTAGAAGACAATAGAGGAATAAAAACAACAAACAACTTCAAAATTAGTAGGTGAGAGGGTCAGGTATCCAAGCTAAAAGGAAGAAAGAAAATAATAAGATCACAAAGCAAACAGCATATGTGGTTTCATTTCACTGATACATTGAGATATAGGTATGTGCATAGTGTATTAGTTTAAGAGACAGAGAGCACAATTAAAATGTAATAAAATTTTTAAAAATATTATGAGAATAATTATTTTCAACTTAAGATTCTCTACCTGGCCAAGAGATCAATTACATGTGAAGGTAAAATTAAAACCTTTTTAGGTGGTCAGCATCTCAAAATCATTTCTTATGCAATGTTTCAGGAAAGTGTTATATGATGTGCTTAATCAAACCAAAGAAAAGGCATTGGATTTAAGAAACAGAGACAGGTGGAGTGTCCTAGACAACACTTGTGTAACAGGTCCAAAGAAAAGCCAGGTCAAGATTAAAAAGAAGGACCAAGAATGCCAGAAATATGTCCCTGATGGGTTAACTGGTATATGTTTGATCTTTTAAAAAAACATAATTCCATGGCTTATGAAAAATTAACCATAGAAAACCAAACACACTAAAACAAGAGAGAAATGTACACAAGAGGACGAGAGATTATCCAGCTCCAGGGGAGCAAAGATATTAGGGTAAAAAGAAAGAAAGAGCAATAATATTTGGCTAGGCAGTATACAGTAATAATATCAATGTAGCTATGTTGGAATATAACAATATTGGATGGAGGGTAAGTGCTGGAATAGCAGTGTCCATCACTACAGGATGAAGTACTTGCTAAGAAGTGGTGCAGAAAAGTCTTCTGATTCTAAATCTCATGTTGTTTCAATATATCCTGTGCTATTATAAAACTCACATGAGCAGGGGTGATCTGCGTATAGTAATAATATTGGTACAACTATGTTGAAATCTGTCCACATTGGATGGAGTAGAAGTGGAGAAGTAAAAGGAAAGACATAAAGCAGACCTACCAACACAAAAATCAATAATGGATAAAATGCCCCAAAATATTGGACAACATTTAGATATACAGAAATAAAAGTCAAAAGAAAAAACTTTAAACATTGAAAATGATTGTTTCTTAGGTGTGAACTTAAGTGTGGTAGCATGGGACAAAATACTTTTGTTGTTACTGTTCTTGTTGTTTTTATATGCCTGATAGCACTTTGGCTTTTACTATGCATATGAATTGCTCTGGCAAATTTTTTGGGAATTAAAAATAAAAATTAAATGCTTTGCATAGTAAGTAGCATAAAGTAAGCACCAATAATGGTAATAACAACTAATATTTACTGTGACCTAGTACATTGTGCTATGAGCATTACTTGAATTATCTAATTTAATCCTTTCAACACCGTGATACCATTTTACAGGTAAGAAAACAGGGCCACTGAGAGTTTTTGTTACTTTACCCAGATGACACAGTTAGTAACTGGGAGATCCATTTGGAGACAAAAAATGGGCTCTTAACCCCCAAGCTACAGTGTACATTGTACATAGGAACGATTGTGTCCATCTGCTAAGAAGTGATGCAGTAATCTTAATTGACTCTAAATCAAAATTTAGAATCTCCTGATTCTAAATCCCATTCTGATGTCACTATATCCTGTGTCATTAGAAAACTCAAATTATTTCCAAATTAGCTCTAGAGGCATTTTTTAGAACCATAAAAATGTTAAATGCTTTGCATTTGACAACTAGAAAATTCTCCTAAAGAAATCTCTACTCCTTTTGCTATACCTGGAATGTTCTTGTCAGCTTCCTTCAAACCCCATAGTCCTAATATAGACAATTTTGAGTGGCTGCCCAACACAGTACCATTTACCTTACTGCCCCTAAGTTAACTCCTCCTTTGTCCTCAAGACAGAAAAGAGAGAGAAGCACAGATCTGGTACCAGAATGCTGGTACCAAAATTAAAAGGGTTTTCTCTCAAAGCACCCACTAATAAAAACAGAGCAGCATTTAGGAAATTAACTATTAATTAAGCAGGTTGTATGAGCAAAAATAATATGAAAAAATTCAGTCCTTTCAGCTACCAAGATTCTGACTGAAATTATGAATCAAAGGAATTTGTCAATTTATAAGGCCAATGTAATATTGCTTCTGCCAGAACTGACTTCAACAGACAATGTCACTTCCCATTCTTGTTGACTAGACTGCAGCCACAATGGCCTCCTTGTTATTCCACACGTATGCCAATGGCCCCCACCTCATAGTCTTCACACTTGCCCTTTCTTCTGTCTGAAACCTCTTCCCTCAGATGCTCACATGGCCACTTTATAATCAAGGGATCAGCTCAGATACTACCTTCTCAAGTAAGACTTCCATGATCTCTCCTATCAACTAGACTGCCCTACTTCAGCATGTCTCTACCACAGTACTCTATTTTCTTCAGGACACTTAGTAGTCTTTGATCTCTATTTCTCTGCTTAATGTTTCATTGTCTCTGTCATCCACTAGAATATACGGTCCATAACTTTGTCCACATTGTGCACTAATGGACCACAAGAGCCCGGCATAGAGTAAGCAGTAAATGAATGTTGTAGGCAGAGAGGAAGAAACAGAAAGGAAGATAGCCATCCTCTTTAGTATTTCCCAAGGTGAGATATAGCCAGGTTTTATCTCAGGTCTTCTGAGGGCGTTGCCAATGTCAGAGCAAGCCCATTCCAAACCTGCCAGTAACATCACAGTGGGATTTAAAGCTACAAAAACACCCCACGCAGGAAAGGGGGTCTGAGCACCAATTAACATGAAAAAAAGCAAATGAAAATGGTACTCATTATGTATAGGTACTGAGCACAAAGATATTTAGAGAAGAAACATGTGTCACGTCCTCTAAAACAAATCAAGAGAACTTAGAAAGTAGAAAAATAGTAGTTAGAAACTAGCGACCATTTGGAAGCCGGAATTTCTAAGTCAGCTGTTTGATGCCAGTGTCCAGGAATATAGCTGATCTCTATTTTAAGAAGTAGAGCTGTCAGTGAAGCGATCCAGAATGATAATTTAATAATAGCACTTTGGATGAGAGGAGTTATAAAATTACAAATTTCTCTGAAGAATTCCAAGACTTAATTTACATGAAGCACCTTATAAGGATTAAGTCCAAACTGGAAAAACCTACACTGACTCCTTCCAAAACTGAAGCAAGTTTTTCTAAGTTATCAAGTTAATTCATTTCAGCCTATTCCAATGGAGACAGCAAAAAAAATCCTTAAACTTATACTATAGTATTAAGTGATGGTAAAATGTCTGCATAATTTATTGACAGTCAGGCTAGGAGAAGACACTGCATGTCCCTCACATCCTCTGAGAGGCAGAGGATCCTCTTGGCTTCTTGTCCCAGTGACTCAGCCATATTCCCACTGAGGCAAACAAGGTTACCCTAGGCTAAGAGCTTTTGAGGGTCATAAATCAACTGCTTTCTCTTTTAGGAAAAGAACAGAAGAAAAGTTGAAGTGATTAAAAAAGCAGAAATGCCAATATCAGTTAAATCATCCCTCCAACGTTAAGTTTAATGAATTTCAATTTTCCTCTGCATATTCATTTTTTATACTGAACATGGCAGCATCAGGGAGACGTAGCCAATATAGTAGCACTAAAATGGTCCCTGCTGGGCCTAAGTTAGCTTTATTTTAATTTCACATTTTTCAGTCAATGATGCATCCTCAGATTTCTCAAAAATATAAAAATAGATCTATCATTTGATCCAGAAATCCCACTCTTGGGTATCTACCAAAGGAAAATAAGTAATTACATAAAGAAGACAACTGCACTCATATGTTTGTTGCAACACAATTTACAATTGCAAAGATATAAAATCACCCTAAGTGCCTATCACTGATTAGTGGATAAAGAAAATGTGGTATATATGAAAAATATATTTGACCATAAAAAAGAATAAAATAATGTCTTTTGCAGCAACTTGTATTATCCTAACTGAAGAAAACCAAATGCCACATATTTTCACTTATAATTAGAAGCTAAGTTATGGGTCCAGAAAGGCATATAGAATGATACAATAAATGCTGGAGACTCAGAGGACAGTAGAGTGGGAGAGGAATGAGGGATGAAAAATTACTTATCTGTACAACATGCATTCATGAGGGCAATGGGTTCACTTAAAGTCCAGGCTTCTTCAGCACTATACAATACATCCATGTAACCAAAAACCACTTGTACCTCTAAAGCTATTGAATTCTTTTTTAATGATGTCTCCTTAAAGGCCATCAGTTTTCTTACTCTCCCATGGAAATTTTCTTAGTTAGGGCTGTGGTTGTCAAAGTGTGGTCCTCACACCAGCGACATCAGCATTACCAGAAAGCTTGATAGAAAGGCCCATTTTCAGGTATCACCCCAGACCTACAGAATCTAAAATTCTGAAGGCGGAATCAAGCAATAAATGCTTTATCTCAGCCTTCCATGTAATTCTGATGCACCTTAAAGTTTAAAAGTCTTTGAGTTGGTATAATGCTATCACTGAAATTTTTAGTGACTTACATAATAAACATTTATTTCTCACTCACACAATAGCTCAGTGTGATTCACATGATGATTCAGGGAGCCAGTCTGCTTTCATTTCGAGTCTCCTCCATCCACTATGGCCTCAGAGTTAGCTGCATTTTTCTGATGGATGAGGGAAAAGAATAAGACAGTCCTATCTTCATCTTAAAATTGCTGATTCAAAAGTAGTATACTTCACTTCCACTCATATTTTACTGGTGGGAACAGGTTAATGGGTCCCATCTAGATACAAAAGGGACTGGAAAATATTTTCCCTGGCTGGGTGCATGCCTCCCCACCCCACCTGCAAACCATGGAGGAAAGAGCACAAATGTCTACCATGGATGTACAAACTGCACCAATGCAAGCAGTGATGTCACCAGGGCAGAGGAAGACAATAACCAACTCACCACCCAGATCATAGTCTCTAAAAGTGGTACATTTTCACAGTTTTAAGACATAAGAGTGATTGTCGCTCATACAAGGGTAAAAGAGACTTCAAATCATAGCTTCTACAATGTAAATGAGAATCCAGTTAAAATTTATATTCACTGTAGGGCCAGGGTGAGGCCTGAGATTCTGCACTTCTAAACAGCTTCAGGTGAATCCAATGCACTGGTCCAAAAACCAACTACACACTGAGAGTAAGAATTTAGAGAAAGCAACTTGAAAACAAGGGTCAGTCTATGACTGTCAACCACAAGGGTCAACATTTGGTTATCATATATAAAAAAAAACTAATATCTTTACAATGGTCTACACATGGCAATACATAATCTAACTCACTGCCTTCCCTAACACCCCCTCAATTTTCCCATCTCTCTTCCTCCTACTCTCCATACTTTACTCATTTCACTCCAGTTACAGTGACCTTATTACCATATTTTATACATGTCAGACACACTCCTTTCTCAAAATTGTTGTACTAATGATTCCTCTGCTTAGAATGTTCTTCAAGATATCCACAAGGCCAACTCCCCACCAAGTCTTTGCTTAAATGCTACCTTCTAAAAAAGATCACCAATTTTAAATTGCAACCCACCTCTTTCTCCATGTACTCCCAATCTTCCTTTCCCTGCTAAGTATTTTGTCACATACTCAATATGAGATATCCTAAGTGCCTAAAACCAAAACTGGTACATAGTAGATGCTCAACAATTATTTGTTGAATGAGTAAATTAGGGATCAAATCGTAAGACCAATCGAAAAAGTCGTCAAAATGGGATGACTTCTCTAAGTCCACAGTTCTCCCAGTGTTAAACCCTGCTATACCAAGAAATGAGCGAAAGGGAAGGGAATGGAAAGGTAAGATTGAGTCTGATAATTGAAATAAAAATACACCTTGAAAGACCAATAGGACATTATTAAAAAAGATAGGTGACAGCGGGCTCGGTGGCTCAGCCTGTAATCCCGCACTTTGGGAGGCTGAGGTTGTGGATTGCCTGAGCCTGTGGGTTCGAGACCTGCCTGGGCAACTTGGCGAGACCTCATCTCTACAATAAATTTAAAAAAATAGCCAGGTGTGGTAGCACACACCTGTAGTTCCAGCTACTCGGAAGGCTGAGGTGGAAGGATCGCTGGAACCCAGTAGGTCGAGGCTGCGGTGGGCGGGAGTGGCCATCGCACTCCAGTCTGGGCCACAGAGTGAGACTCCAACTCAAAAAAAAAAAAAGATAGGTGAATTCCTATACTGATGTCCTACAAACTCCTACTTTTTCAAATTTGAGCACTGTTTTAGTCAGCTTAGTTTCCTGTAGCAGAATACCATAGACTGGGTGGCTTAAACATCAAATATTTATTTCTTGCACTTCTGAAGACTGAGAAGTTCAGGATCAATGTATTAGCAGATCCAGTGTCTGGTAATAGCCTGCTTCCTGATTTGCAGATAGCTGTCTTCTCACACAGTAGAGAGTAGACAGCAAGCAAGTTCTCAGTCCCTCTTCTTATGAGGATACTAATCTTAACTCTGAGGTCTCCACACCCCTGTTCTCACTACCTCCTAAAGGCCCCACCTCCTAATGCCATCACATTGGGTGTTAGGGCTTCAACATAAATTTTGAGATAATGACACATTCAGCCCATTACAAGCTCCATTCGTATAAATTAACCAATTCCCCTCCCTTTACCCCAGGTCACAGGGAAAAAGGATAATGGCTGACCCTGGAACCCTTTAACTTTGGTGGGGACTTCTGATTTTCCAGGAATTCTCTAGACTCCAAGATTTGCCTCCAGACCACATTTGGACCAATACCTACACACCGGCCACAAGGGCAAGGCAGAATAGTAGCTTGCCAGGAGAACATCATGCAAACATGCAGACCTGGCTAGGAGGCCAGCTCAGTAGAAAAGGACAAAGGCAAACACAGATGTCAGGTACTTGAAGAGAAAGTTTTAAAAGTTTCAGCACTATACAATACACCTATGTAATCAAAAACCACTTGTACCAAGTTTGAGACCCAGGTTTCTTGATCAGAGCCAAAGTCACCTACCAGCAAGGATTCTGTCAAATATGAATACGAGGAAGAGTCAGGGTATTCCCAGTATATCCAGTGAGTGGGGCTGGGCAGGTGTAAGGATAGTTTTAACATCAGAACAACCTTCCAGACTGCAGAACTATTCACTTTAAAAGTACCAGCTGAAATGTTACAGCACACACACACACACACACACGGTAGTATTTCATTTGTATCAGTGTTATACACTTGTAAAAGTTAACTTAAGAATTTATGTTTTTGACCACATGCTTCTATGATGGGGCAGAGGTAGCAATTCCCTTATAATGCATGTTCAACAATGAGGTGCTGGTATTTGTGAGTGTACTAGTCTGAGAAAGCTGCCATAATGAAATACCACAGATTGGGTGACCTAAACAAAAGAAATTTATCTTCTTACAGTCTGAAGTCTAGAAGTTCCAAACCAGTAGAGAGAAAAGACAGGAGAGAGAGGATAGGGAACAGGGGACAGGGGGAGAGATGGAGGTAAAGGAGAGAAGAGAGAGAGAGAGAGAGAGAGAGGAGAGACTAGTCCCTAGTAGTTATTTGGGATTAAGACCCCACCCTTACATTCTTACTTAACTTTTATTGTCTTCTTATTGGCACTATCTCCAAATATAGCCATATTGGGAGTCAGGACTTCAACATATGAATTTGAAGGGGGACACTATTCAGTTCATAACAGTGAGCTTGTTTATGTGTACATATACATATCGATGGGCATGTTTTTATGCATACACATGTGCAAACATATTCTTAGGCTCTAAAATTGTTAATTTTCATTAATCAGACTTATTACACACACTAAGAAAGAAACGACAGTTTATCATTTTACAGGAAGCCCACTGCCATCTTTTCTCATTGTGCTAATGAAGAGTTTTATGACACAAACGATGCTGAAACAGAGATGGGGTGACTTGGTAGGAGACAGAAATCCCCATCACACCTTGAGAATGTAAAGGTTTATTGTTTCCCCTCCAGCTAAATATTTCTTGCAAATAGAATGTCACTTAGAATTCCATCTGAAAACTTTCTTGTGTGTTAGGGAAATATATTAAATTATAGGTATTTGTAATTCTATCCCCCCCTTCTTTAATGAGGAAGGAGATTTATTTGTTGTTGTGGCTTGCAGACCTTTATGTTGAGTAAAAGTGATAAATGGAGAGGGAAATGAGGAAGCTAAAAAAGCCATGATGTTCTATTTAGGAAAAAACAACCTAACCCTAGGATAAGTGGATAAAGAGGGTTGGGAAACTGGAAGGAAGAGGACTAGAAAAGGGATAGTAGGGAAGAGCAAATGAAGAAATAGAACTTGCTATGAACTGAAGTTTTGTATTCTCCCATCAAATTCATATGTAGAAGACCTCCACAATGTGAGGATATTTGGGGGGGTCCTTTGGGATGTAATTAGGGTTAAATAAAATTCTGAGAATAAGGCCCTCCTCTGATGGGATTAGTACCCTCACCAAACACTAAATCTGCCAACACCTTGATCTTGTACTTCTCAGCCTCTGAAACTGTGAGGAATAAATGCTTGTTATTTAAGCCAGTCAATCTATGGTATGTAGTTACAGCAACCTAGCAGGACAGGACTTTAGGAAGGTTTGAAGGGGTTTATTGAGAAATATTTCTGTGTGAAAATTAGTCTACTCTGTCCTCTGAAAAAAATCTGTTGAGCAAATATTTGAATCATGCCTTAGGAGTTTGTTAGAAGCAGCTTCATTTTGTTTAGTTTCTTTAAACTTATGAAATCACTGCTCTTGTAGATTTTTTTAAAAGTTTGATTATTGACAGTTTTATATGGCTTAAGCTAATGTATTTGGGTAGTTGTTATTGTTGTGATTCAGCCAATGGCAAGAAAAAGGGGCCGTGAGATAGTCCAGGTCTATCTAGTACCTAAGAAACTAAGGTTCTAAAGAAAGTTAGGCTGGACACATGTTCTAGGTTAGAATCCTGCAGCCAGCCTTCTCAGCCCCCAGGCAACATCCAAATCCCTATCACGTTCTAACAGCATAGAAGAAACACTGAAAATAAGGGTCTTGGACTTTCTTCAAGAGCCAACCCACCCTGCTCCTTTGGACACGCAGAAGAAGGACATGAAGAAAGTGGCCTGCCTACCACTATGGAAACATAGAATAAAGGAAAGAGAAACTAGCATGCTCGGGGTCTGTCTCCTGTAACACTTAGGAAGCTCAGTAGGCATGCAACAGTCTAGCAAATCAGATGTATGGATTATCCTTTCATTTGAAGATGTAAACAATGAAGATGAGCTAGAGCTAGAGGCATGACTCTTCCCTAGCCCTGCCCTGAAAATCCCCCCCATAAGTTGAACATAATAGCACAAGTTAGCACACTAAGCACCTATCATATGTCCATTCATTCACTCAACTCAAAGAATATAGTTTAAGCACCTACTTCATGCCAGGTACAATATTACATTATCAGATCTAATTTTTACTATTACCCCTACAAGGAAGGAATTATTCTTCATTTATTGAAGAAAACCTGGGGCATAGGACAGTGGAAGAATTGCTCACAATGAGTAAAGAGCTTAGTCAGGATTTGAAATGAGGTTTACTATAAACCCTTTCTCTTATCTACCACACAATAGTGATGCTTAAACTTTTTCCAACTCCAGACTGAAATGCCTTTTCCTCTGCCAGCTTGCACTGTGATCCACCATCATGGGGTAGCTGGAAAAGCAACACTGTGAATTGGCTGAGCTGCTGCCATAACTCACTTATTGAGAGACACTGCTGTTTCTCCCTCCTGAGTCAATGATGGCACAGATCTCCAGAATCTTGCCTCATTAATGCAGAACCACGGGGGATAACAAATCCCAATTTCTATTCATTGTCCTTCTCTAGTTCCCTAAATTGAAGCCAGGGGCGGGAATGAGACTAAACAATGAATTCAAATAATATGTCAGAGAATATTATCTATTCCAAGTCTTCAAGTAAAAGAGGGGGCCAAAATCCACAGGAGAGGCAAGTAGGTTGAACAACAGAAATTTCACAGGGATGAATGTTTTAATTCTTCATTTCCTCTTATTCTCCCTAAGGAAGTTTCAAAACCCTTGATTAATGTATCTGCAGAGTCTTCTAAAGAAGTATCTGGCAAGCAACCCAAAAATAAATGGAGACTCACAAGGAGGGGTAGGAAAGATAATAGCATTATTTCTGCAGGTAATCCTTTTGTAACAAAGTTTACTTTAATAATTTGAGTAATGGAAAGAAGACTGAGAATTTGTTGTTCTGTAGCTTCACTACTTTGCAAGCATTTTCAGTTGCTTAACCAAGTTAATTGTATAATTGTTCTAATATTTTCCTAAACTACTTCCCCAAACAGAAGACCACTTCCACTGGATTCCATTTTCTTTTCTTTTTTTTTTCATTTTAAAGATGTGGGGTACAATTCAGGTTTAGATATACAAGTGGTCATCGTACAGGTAAAGTTTGGGCCTCCCTTTGGTCCCCACTTGGTCCAGCTTGAGATCAGGTACCCTTATTGATGTTACATGCCTACCCTTCCCTCCCCTGGTAGTTTCCCACTGTTGTGAATTCTTTTCTTATGGTATCTATATCAAAGACCTAAATGTAAAACCTCAAGCTATAGGAATCTTAGAAAACACAGGAGACACCCTTATGGAAATTGGATAGGAAATCAATTCCTGATCAAAGCCCCAAATGCCCATGCCATAAGAGATAAGATACACAAGTGGGACCTCATCAAACTGAAAAACTTCTGCAGAGTAAAAGAAGCCATCAAGAAAGCGGGGAGACAGCCCACAGAATGGAAAAAAAAATTGCCAACCAGAATCTGACAAAGGCCTAACATCCAGGATATACAAGGAACTCAAATGTACCAAAAGGAAAAAAAAAACCCTATTTAAAAAGTGGGCAAAATATATGAATAGATGTTGGGAGCCGGCCATGGAGGCCCACTAAGTGTTAGGGATCAGGGAGGGCCGTGGACCCCAAGACCACTAAGATGTGTTCGGGAACTGATGACCCCATTCCCTCCCTCCTTTTTGGCACTGCAACCAGGAAGGCCTCCTGCTGGCTCTAACAGAGGACTCTGAAACCAGAACGAACACAGTTAACTTGGGAGTGTATTGTTCCCATTTTCCATGGTTTATGGTTTTTGCTTTTAAACAATTTAAGTTTAACTTTGAGTCACATTGAGGAGCCTTAGTGCAAGTCACAGGTTCTCTTGATGTGATTTTAGAAATGTATAGATATAGGTTTTAGAAAACAGTTTATATAGATTAAGAAAATTTAAGTAACCATTTTGTTATAGAAGTATGGTTAGCTTTGTTGGATTTAGGGGGGCCAGTAAAGTTTGAATTAGGCCAGCTGGTACTAGGAGAGTGTAACCATAGCAGCAATTGTTTTAATAAAAACTAGTTTGAATTAGTACAGAATAGTAAAATTTAATAATTCACTATGGTGGTTTCGGGTTTAGATATTGAGTGATGTTAATTCAAGATGATGTAGTTGTAATACAATTAAGGGCACATAAGAAACTGGTTTGGGGAACATTAAGCTAGCATAAGATACAAAAAGACAATTTGTACTTGTTCTTCCTCATGTTCTTCCTTATGTATAAAAAAAATTTGCTTGACAGTGGGGGGTGTCCTTTGTGCACCTGGCCCTGTTCATGTGAAAGGCACATGTTACCTTTTGTTTCCTGTGATGATGACTTTGCAGAGTTTGGGAATAAAAGCCCTGGGATAACATTCAATAAACGGCTTCTGCTTACTAAGCAGGAGTCCAATCCCTTTCTTCCTCTCCAGTGTCTTCTTTCTTTTGTAAATCGCCGATGCCGCCACACCTCAAAGGGACCCCTGACCCTAGCAGGGCAGGACCCCCACAAATAGACACTTCTCAAAAGAAGACATATGAGCAGCCAACAGATACAGGATTCCATTTTTTAATCACAACACATAGATTAACTTTCTACTGCCTTCACCAAAAGGAAAAAGCCACAAAATGTTCACGTGTTCAAAGTCTGTTATGAACTGAATGTTTGCCTACACATCCCCCCATCCCCCCCAAAGTTCATATGCTGAAACCTTCAATTGATGATATTTGGAGTCAGGGCCTTCAGGAGGTAATTATTAGGTTATGAAGTTGGATCTCTGGTCTCATGAGATTAATGCCCTCAAAAGAAGAGACACCAGAGACACTGCTTATGTTCGTTCTCTCTCTCTCCCTCTCCTCCCTCTCCTCTCTCTCTCTTCCTCTCTCTCTCTCTCCCCTCCCACCCCCCATCTCAGTCATATGAGGGCACAGTGAGAAAGCAGCTGTCTGCAAGCCAGAGAGAGAGCCCTCATCATACTTGTACCCTGATCTTAGATTTCCAGCCTTCAGAACTATGATATGAAACAATTAATCTCTATTGTTTAAACATCCATTATATGGTATTTTATTATGGCAGTCCCGAACAGTCTAAAGCAAATCTCTATCCAATTTTTTACTGTCATCAATTTATATTTAAGTGCAAGTAGTAGATAATAGATCATAAGCACAGGAGTTAATCATATATGCATTCTGGAGAGCTCATATGGAGAGTAGTTAAGAGAGTAATCTGTACCTATCTTAAAGGAATTTATTGAAATGGTGCATGAAAAATGCTTGGCATCAAGAGCAATATGTAGCAAGTTTTCAAAAATATTTGTTATTAAGAAGTAAAGGGAGGGGTACTATTTTGGAAGGATGATATATAAGTCAGGCATCTTACCTACAGTCAACAGAACTGTCTTTCATTGAAGTCAAAAAGGAATTTATTAATAGATATTAAATAGTACACAGAATCTTAAGACAGGACAGAGGATCAGGCATAAAAGCTATAAAGTCAATAATAATGTCCCCAAGTGCACCTTAGAAGGGTAGAGTTTGGTTGATACAAAGAACACAGCATTTTTAGGGTGGCGAAACGTTCTGTATGTAATTATTTTAATGGTAGACATATGTCATCATGCATTAACTGAAACCTATAGAGCTTTACGATACAAAAGCTAGAACCTTAACACATGAAAATGTTAAGAAAAATTTGGACATCAGAAATCCCAGAATGGAATGCAGGATATAAAACAATCTAACTATACTACAAATTAATGAAACAAGGAAGTGAGGGGGAAAAGGAAAGAGGTTCCAACCTAAGTAATTTTGGAAAAGAGGTGGAATCTGTATGACTGAACTTGAAAGGAACTGTATATAAGCAGTGTATTCTAGTTAATAAAGGTATTTCTCATAGGGGAACAAGTTAATAACTATGAACCACCATACATGTGTACTGGAATTAAACAATTAAGCAGTTAGATGTGGGAGTCAAATTTCTAGTGTTGGAGAGGGAAAGTAAAAATAAGCAAGAAATGTTTATTGCAACACTATTCACAATAGCAAAATCATGGATTATAAGTGCCCACCAACAATTGAGTAACGAAAACGTGGTATATATACACCATGGAATATAATGCAGACATAAAAAAGAATGAAATCACATCCTTTGCAGCAACATGGATGGTGCTGGAGATCATTATCCTAAGTAAACTGACTCAGAAACAGAAAGTCAAACACATGTTCTCACTCATATGCAGTAGCTAAACGGCCACAAAGATAGAAATAATAGACACTGAAGACACCAAAAAGGGAAGAGATGGGGAGAGGGGCTAAGGTTCAGAAATTACCTATTGGGTACTAAGTTCACTACCTGAAGAATGGACCACTTGAGACCCAGTCCCCACCACTACACAATATATCCATGGAACAAACATGCATGTGTACTCCTGAATCTAAAATAAAAATATGAAAAAGAAGCAAGGGAAGAAGACTAGAATAATCCATGTGGTAATTGCTTAGAGTTGTAGATATCAGTAAGAACTCATATTCTACTTAATATACCAATGATTAAATGTGAAAATATTGGTAAATATGTGTTAATATGCACACATATATTCCCTTGCTCTGTCAGTTGAGAGAATCTGGCAGCAATGATTCTCAGTAGCAACGAGCACATTTTGTGTCTGGATCTTGGCTTCTAATCTTGTTTTCCAGTAAAAAGAAACACACCCTGTTGGAGAAATGGCTGGCACTAAGACTAGAGCAAGTAAATATACAAGACAAACCTGGAGTGTATTATAGTGCCAAAAACTAACAAAGTGTTAATAATAATAACAATAATGATGATAAATAAGGATATGTCAAAGGAACATAGGAGCCAACTGGAAAACTCCCAATGGCCAAATCTGGAGCAATTTGAGCAACAACATAAATTAAATAGTATTGGATTATAAACCATAGTATAAAATAAGCATCCACAAGTCCACAGTGGTGTAAATAAATAAATGGGGTAGAAGAGACTTCATGTACAGAAAAATTCCAAATAATTTATGTAGTTACCTCACTCTAAAGAAGATGCATAATTTCTCACTTCTTAAGTGTACATTGCACATAGTGACTTCCTTCTGAAAAGTACAATATGGAAAAGTGGGGGGAATGTAAATTTACTGTACAGGAACTTGATAAACACTAACTCAGACAGCAATCAAGGTCAACATAAACTGCGATAAGTCATATTGACAGTACATACCTTTGACATGACATGGGACGAATGGCACTTTATTTCTGTGGTCTTCTTCTAAACCCACAATCCCAGACTAATTGTGAAATAAACATCATATGAATTTCAGTTGAGGGAAATTCTACATTTATTTACTTGCTATTTAACAAGTACTCCTTAGCACTGTCAGAATCATGAAAAACAAGATAATCTGAGAAACTGTCATAGCCAAGAGGCACCTAAGGAGATATAAATACTAAATGTATGCAGCATTCTGAAAGGTATACTGCAACAGAAAAATAACATTTGGTGAAAACTAAAGAAATCTGGATAGAGTATGAATGGACTCATGTTAGTTCTAATGTATCCATATTAGTTCATTAATTGTGACAAATGTACCATGTTGATATAAGTTGATAATAAAGAAACATGATTATGGGCTATTTGGGAACTCTTTGCACTATCTTTGTCAAATTTTGTAAATCTAAAATGATTCTAAATGTTTACTTGAAAGTTTATTAATAAAGAAAAAAGTGAACACTTAATACTTAGTAAAAATGATTTCAATTTGTCTCACAAAGCAAATTCATATTCTATGCTGTATAAAAAGACATACTCAAAACAAAATGGTCCAGAAAGACTAAAATAAAAGGATGGGCACAGACCTAACAGGTAAATGGAAACAATAAAAACACAGAGGTAAAAATTCTGATATTGCACAAAGTTAAATTCAAAGCAAAACTCATAACATAGGACAAAAAAGGAAACTTTAATGCAAAGACCACAATTAACAATAGATACATAATCATTATTTATATCTATGTATAACACAGAAATCACCTTTATAATGTAAAATATGAGGAGACATGGAAATGCAGTAAAAATATGAGATACTAGCCGGGCTCGGTGGCTCAGCCTGTAATCCCGTGCCTTTGGGAAGCTGAGGTGAGTGGATTGCCTGAGCCCGCAGGTTCAAGACCCACCTGGGCAACTTGGCGAGACCTCATCTCTACAATAAATCAAAAATTAGCCGGGTGTGGTAGTGCGCGCCTGTAGTTCCAGCTACTTGCAAGACTGAGGCGGAAGGATCGCCGGAGCCCAGCAGGTCGAGGCTGCGGTGGCCAGGAGCGGCCACTACACTCCAGTCTGGGTGACAGAGTGAGACTCCAACTCAAAAGAAAAAATATGAGATACTTAATACACCACTCTCAGTATAAGATAGATAACATGGACAAAAAGGAAGTGATATAAAGATTTAAGCAAATAATCAATAATATGAATCTTATTACTATACATGAAATTTATAGCATAATAATGGAGAATACATCTTATTATCAAATATACATAGCACATTCACAAAAACTTGTCATATATTAGGCAACAGAGAAGTTCCATAAAAAGTAGAAATAGCCGGGCTCGGTGGCTCAGCCTGTAATCCCACGCCTTTGGGAGGCTGAGGTGAGTGGATTGCCTGAGCCCACGGGTTCGAGACCCACCTGGGCAGGGAGACCTCATCTCTATAATAAATTAAAAAATCAGCTGGGCGTGGTAGCGCATGCCTGTAATTCTGGCTACTTGGAAGGCTGAGGCGGAACGCCGGAGCCCAGCAGGTCGAGGCTGCGGTGGCGGGAGCGGCCACTGCACTCCAGTCTGGGCGACAGAGTGAGACTCCAACTCAAAACAAAAAAAAGTAGAAATATGATAATTCCCTAATCACAATGCAATAAAGTTAGAAATTATGAGCAAAAGAAAAAAATATCATTTCCTCTGAAAATTAAAATAAATACAATCTATTAAACAACTCTTGAATGAAAAAAAACTAGAAACCAAAATTACAGAATTTACTTGTAAAAGATAATTAAAATATTACCTAGCAAAATATCTGGAATACATTTAAAACAGTGAGCAAAGGAAAATTCAAAGTCTTAAACACTTTTGCCAATCAAAAAGAAGGAATTCAATTAATTTAATTAAATTCCTATCTCAAAAAAACCGTAAAGAGGACAATAAGTTAAGCCAAAAAACCCATAAAGAAGAAAATACTAAAGATAAAAGAAAAACTGATTAAGGTAAACAATAGAAAATAGTACAATTAACTAATAAATCAAAATCTTTTTAAAAAAATAAAATACAAAAATTACTAATTGATTCAGAAAAAATGGGAGAAAAGTACAAATATACAAAATAACAAATGACAAAGAGAAATAACCACTGAAATGTTTTGAATTCACAAGAGACTATTTTATAGAGTTCTATGCAAATAAATCTGAAAACCTACAGCAAATAGATTTTTTAAAAGAAAAATATAGTTATGAAAATGATCCCATTAGTGGTTAAAAAAAACTTAAATTCATAAATTTCCATAGTAGAAAAAAGAAAATGAGAAACTGCTACACAAAAAAACCACCAGGTCCTAATGGTTTCACAGAAGAGTTCTACCAAATATTTAATGACCAGTTAGTATCAGTGCTCTATAACTTGTTACAGAACATTGAAAATAAAAATAAATAAATAAATAATTTCTATTTTTTATGGAGCAAGAATAGCATTGATAATTAAGTGTAATAAAGTCTATATGAACAAAAGCTCTATTTTAAACTATTAGCAAACAGAATCCAACACAATAACAAAAATTTTTTAAATGTTTGCATAGATAAAAAAATCTCTTCAGTATATTTTAATATTCATTATTGAAAAAAATCACATGACAAAATAAAAATTGGTCTATAATTTCTTAGGATGAATATTAAGAATTAGTGGAGGCCCACTAACATACTTCTGTTTAACTTTTACCACAAGCCAATGCAATCAGAGGAGAAAAATCAATGAGGCATACATTTGGAAAAGAAAAATTAAACTATTGCTGTTCACAGAAAATATATACTTATATAGTCAATAATAAAGCTAATTCAATAACCAAATTCAGTGTCAGCAAACTATAACATGAAGAAACTTAGAATTTTCATAAACACAAAAGGTTAACAGGGAATACAATGACAAAGGAAACTTTGCTTATAATAGCAACAAGGAAACAAGATCCTCAGCAATAACTCTTATAAGACATGTATAAAATTGACATAAAGAAAACAACACTCCTGAGACACAATATTAGACTTGAACAAATGGAAGGACATTCCTAGTGCTCAGATAGTATGACTCAACACCTTAAAGATATCAGTTCTCTCTGAGTTATAAATTATTGCAAGTCCAAGGAAAATATCAGCAAGCCTTTGGTGGATCTAGAGCAGACAAATTAATACAAATTTTATGGGGAATATCCAGGAAAATATTATAAAAGAAACTCTACTGGGGGACTAGCCTTAGCAGGCATGAAAATATACAATAACATCTCTAGAATCAAACTAGTGTGGTACTGGTATATGAACAGAGAGACCAGTGTAAAAGAATTAAAAGTACAGAAACAGAAATAGAAGCACATATTTAATGTATATGATAAAAGAAGGTAACTTCTCAAATCACTTGGGCAATGATGATATTTTAATAGAGTGTTGGGATAAGGATAATTGGAAAAAGACTAAAGTAGATCCATACCTCATTTAATACACAAGAATAAACATTTAATTATTAAGGAATCTAAATGTAAAAATGAATCCACAAAATTACCAGAAAAAAACATGGATGAATTCCTATAAAACTTAGGGATAGGAAAAGACTTTCTAGTTTTTACTCAAAATCCAGAGAAAATAAAATATTGATAAATTCAACTACTTTTTTGTGTTTTACAAAAATTTTTCTGAAAACTTTCACATGTCAAAAAAACAATTAAAAAGACAACATACTAGGAGAGAACACTTGTAACATACATCACTAAGGAGCTAATAATACTACATACGGCATGCTAAAAATTCTAGGGGAGAAAGACCCAAATCCTAATAGTAAAATGGGCAAAAAATATAAACAGACAATCCAAAAAATTATTTTTAAATGTTCTTAAACACATGGAAAGACATTCAACCTTAGTCATAGTAATAGAAATGCAAATTAAGACTGTTCTGAGATACCATTTCTTACCAAGCAGACTGGTGAAAAAATAATAACCACACTGTATGGGGAAACAGAACCTGATATACATTGCAGATGGAAATGCAAAATGGTGTGGCACTGATGGGATTGCCACATGTTAAATGTGGCAATATCAAACAAAAGAAGCAAATGATATAAAACGTTTACATTTGGGGAATTTAAGTAAAAGACTTGGGGGAACTCTTTGTACTATTCTTGCAGCTTTGTTATAAGTCTGAAATTATGACAAATAAAAAATTAGGGCCAGGTGCTGTGGCTCATGCCTGTAATTCTTTGCTTTATTTTATTTTTTATTTTAAAGATGTAGGGTTCAATTCAGGGTTAGCCACATAAGTGGTCATCATACAGGTAAAGTTGGGGCCTTCCTTTGGTCCCGCTTTGCCTGGTTTGAGATAGGGTACACTTATTGATGTTATATGCCCCCCTCCCCTGACAGTGTCCCCTACTGCCAATTCCTTTCTTATAGTGTTATGATAAATGTTTGGGGCCCACTTATGAGTAAGTACATGTGGTACTCAGATCTTTGTTTCTATGATAAATCACTGAGTATTAGACTCTAACTCCATCTAAGTTGCTGTGATAATTTTGTCCTTACTTTTGTTCTTCTTTATGGCTGCATAATATTCCATTGTGTAAATGTGCCACATTTTATTTTAATCCAGGCCACTTTCAATGGGCAGCATAATTGAGATTATGTTTTTGCTATTGTGAATAATGCTTCAATAAACATGTGTATGCTGGTATCTTTTTTATAGAGTGATTTGAGGTCCTCCCGTTATATTACCAGAAGGGGGATTGTTGAGTCATATGGAAGGTCGATTTTTAGATCTTTTAGGAATCACCACACTATTCTTCACAGAGGTTGTTATAGTTTACACTCCCACCAACAGTGCAGAAGTATTCCCTTTCTCCACATCCTCTCCAGCACCTGTTGTTTCTTGTTATTGATGATGGCCATTCTGACTGGAGTTAGATGATATCTCAGTAATCCTAACAATGTGAGAGGCTGAGGCAGGTGGATTTCTTGAGCCTAGGAGTTTGAGACCAGCCTGAGCAATATAGCGAGACTCCGTCTCTAAATAAAATAAAAAATTTAGCCAGGTGTGGTGGCACACATCTATAGTCCCAGTCACTAGGGGTGAGATGGGAGGCTGACACAGATGGATTCATGTGAGCCCAGGAAGTCAAGATTGTGATGAGCGGTGATTGTGCTACTGCCTTGCAGCCTGGACAACAGAGCAAGACCCAGACTCAAATATATATATATATATATATATATATATATATTTATATATGTATATATATATATAAAAATATATAAGGAGAATATGTAAATATATATATATACATATATATATATAAGGAGAAAAACATTACTCCAAATGCTCTGTTGAAAATAGACTATGGAGGGCAAATATAAGAGATGGAATACTTTACGAGATTTCAGGCAAGAAATGATGGTGGTTCTAACTAGGGCTTTCATGGTAGAGATTGTAGGAAGTGGTTTGACTCTGGATATTTTCTGAAGCCAAATTAATATGAATTCCTTATAAACTAGACATAAAGTGAGAAAGATTGAAGGGAGTCAAAAATGGCCCTGGTGTTTTGGCCTGAGCCCCTAAACAGATGAAGTTGGCATGAATTGAGATGGAAAAGACACTCAGTAAGACAAATCTGGAGGCTAAATTTAATTCTGGACATGTTAATTGTGAAATATGTATTAGACATTTAAGTGGGGAATGCAACTTTCACACTTAATACTTTCTGAGCTTGCATCTGTTCAGTACTTCACCATATCCTCAGGCTTTGCTACGTAGAATAGCGGGAAAGGAAAGGAGAAAGGGCAATTTGGCCTTCCCAGCCAACTTTGTGAGGCCTACACATATGAAGAAGATACTTATTCCAGTTACACCGTTATCAAACATGAGCCATCTTACATCTATTCTTGTCTCTTTATTGATTAGTAGGTTTCTTGGGGCAAACGCTCTTAAAAACCTTCTTCTAGAAGTTCCTCATCCATAAGCTATGAACTGAGGGTACAAAATTAAGGCCTCTGTCCGTGACTCCATTCCAGGAAAGTAGAGTTGACCAGAATGAAGTACTTACATTTTGGAAGTTGCCTTAATTATTTTAATGGTGAAAAGCTATTTTAGACTTTGCCTTAATTATTTTAATGGTGAAAAGCTATTTTAGGCTTTAGTCATCTTAAGTTTCTCACTTTGTCTATGTTTAGTGAAAATGTCTGTTATTCAGTGCATTTTTTAGTGTGTCTTACCTAAGTAGTGTTCAAATCTACCATGCCATTATGTTCTTCCAAGTGCTCCACTGTAGACATATAGCCTTCATTAAATACAAGGGGGACTCCCCCCAAAACCAGAAATTTTTTTGTAAGGAGAGTCCCTTTAATACAGGTTTCCCCCACTAGGTAAGTGTTCTAGCTATCAGCTAACATTGTTGTGAGAGGCTGCAACTGGCTTCAGTAAATTTTTTTGTGGTAAACAAGTGACTGGTTCTTCCACCATGACAACAAACCTGCCCATACCACACTGAGTGTTCGGCAGTTTTTAACCAAAAATGTCATGACCCCCGTGCCCTACTCTCCCTATTCAGCTGATCTCACCACAAGCAACTTTTGTTTGTTTGTTTGTTTCCCCAGATGAAAACAGTCCTCAAAGGAAAGCATTTGCCAATGTGGAAGAGGTAAAACAAAAAACAGCAGAAGCAATGAAAGGCATCAAACCTTAGCCGGGCTCGGCGGCTCAGCCTGTAATCCCGCGCCTTTGGGAGGTTGAGGTGAGTGGAT